>NC_058083.1:46529789-46829789 GCF_014858855.1 Bufo gargarizans | reverse complement strand
ATTATCTGGGCACTGTATGCACTATATATATGAGCAGTGTGTGGTATTATCTGGGCACTGTATGCACTTTTTATATGAGCAGTGTGTGGTATTATCTGGGCACTGTGTGCACTGTTTATATATGAGCAGTGTGTGGTATTATCTGGGCACTGTATGCACTGTATATATGAGCAGTGTGTGGTATTATCTGGGTACTGTATGCACTGTATATATGAGGAGTGTGTGGCATTATCTGGGCACTGTATGCACTATATATATAAAAGCAGTGTGTGATATTATCTGGGCACTGTATGCACTGTATATATGAGCAGTGTGTGGTATTATCTGGGCACTGTATGCACTGTTTATATGAGCAGTGTGTGGTATTATCTGTGCACTGTATGCACTGTATATATGAGCAGGGTGTGGTATTATCTGGGCACTGTATGCACTATATATATGAGCTGTGTGTGGTATTATCTTGGCACTGTATGCACTATATATATGAGCAGGGTGTGGTATTATCTGTGCACTGTATGCACTGTATATATGAGCAGGGTGTGGTATTATCTGGGCACTGTATGCACTATATATATGAGCAGGGTGTGGTATTATCTGTGCACTGTATGCACTGTATATATGAGCAGGGTGTGGTATTATCTTGGCACTGTATGCACTGTATATATGAGGAGTGTGTGGTATTATCTGGGCACTGTATGCACTGTATATATGAGCAGTGTGTGGTATCTAGGCACTGTATGCACTATATATATGAGCAGTGTGTGGTATTATCTGGGCACGGTATGCACTGTATATATGAGCAGTGTGTGGCATTATCTGGGCACTGTATGCACTGTATATATGAGCAGTGTGTGGTATTATCTGGGCACTGTATGCACTGTATATATGAGCAGTGTGTGGTATTATCTGGGCACTGTATGCACTGTATATATGAGCAGTGTGTGGTATTATCTGGGCACTGTATGCACTGTATATATGAGGAGTGTGTGGCATTATCTGGGCACTGTATGCACTGTATATATATGAGCAGTGTGTGGTATTATCTGGGCACTGTATGCACTATGTATATCAGCAGTGTGTGGTATTATCTGGGCACGGTATGCACTATATATGTATGAGCAGTGTGTGGTATTATCTGGGCACTGCATGCACTGTATATATGAGCAGTGTGTGGTATTATCTGGGCACTGTATGCACTATATATATGAGGAGTGTGTGGTATTATCTGAGCACTGTATGCACTATATATATGAGCAGTGTGTGGTATTATCTGGGCACTGTATGCACTATATATATGAGCAGTGTGTGGTATTATCTGGGCACTGTATGCACTTTTTATATGAGCAGTGTGTGGTATTATCTGGGCACTGTATGCACTGCATATATGAGCAGTGTGTGGTATTATCTGGGCACTGTATGCACTATATATATGAGGAGTGTGTGGTATTATCTGAGCACTGTATGCACTATATATATGAGCAGTGTGTGGCATTATCTGGGCACTGTATGCACTATATATATGAGGAGTGTGTGGCATTATTTGGGCACTGTATGCACTGTATATATGAGCAGTGTGTGGTATTATCTGGGCACTGTATGCACTGTATATATGAGCAGTGTGTGGTATTATCTGGGCACTGTATGCACTATATATATGAGGAGTGTGTGGCATTATCTGGGCACTGTATGCACTATATATATGAGCAGTGTGTGGTATTATCTGGGCACGGTATACACTGCCTGTACGAAATAAAAGTCGCCCCCTGGATTTAACTAAGCAAATAGAGCCTCCTATTGGATAATTACTGCATGGGCGATTATCTTTCAGCTGGCAACAAGTTATTTAACCCCGACTGGTGCAATGAGCTGCTTCTCATTTCTTATACAACCCTGTCGAAAGACACATCTCGTGGTCGTGGAAAAGATGTTAGTCTGTTTGAGAAGGGTCAGCTCATTGGCATGCATCAAGCAGAGAAAACATCTAAGGAGATTGCAGAAACTACTAAAATTAGGTTAAGAACTGTCCAACGCATTATTAAAAACTAGAAGGATAGTGGGGACCCATCGTATTCCAGGGAGAAATGTGGAAGGAAAAAAATCCTGAATGATGGTGATCGGCGATCACTAAACGTTTGGTGAAATCAAATCGATGAATAACAGCAGTAGAACTCATGGCTATGTTTAATAGTGAAAGTAAGAGCATTTCCACACGCACAATGCGAAGGGAACTCAAGGGATTGGGACTGAACAGCTGTGTAGCCATAAGAAAACCACTGATCAGTGAGGCAAACCAGAAAAAAGGCTTCACTTTGCTCGGGAGCATAAAGATTGGACTCTGGAGCAATGGAAGAAGGTGATGTGGTCTGATGAGTCCAGATTTACCCTGTTCCAGAGTGATGGGCGCATCCGGGTAAGAAGAGAGGCAGATGAAGTGATCAACCCATCATGCCTAGTGCCTACTGTACCAGCCTGTGGGGGCAGTGCTATGATCTGGGGTTGCTGCAGTTGGTCAGGTCTAGGTTCAGCAACAGTATGTGCTCCAAGAATGAGGTCAGCTGACTACCTGAACGTACTGAAGGACCAGTTTATTCCATCAATGGATGTGTTCTTCCCTGATGGCACGGGCATATTCCAAGATGACAATGCCAGGATTCATTGGGCTCAAATTGTGAAAGAGTGGTTCAGGGAGCAAGAGACATCATTGTCACACATGGATTGGCCAACACAGAGTCCAGACTTAACCCCATTGAGAATCTTTGGGATGTGCTGGAGAAGGCTTTGCGCAGCAGTCAGACTCTACCATCATCAATGGTGAAAAATTAATGCGACACTGGATGGAACTAAATCTTGTGACATTGCAGAAGCTTCTTGAAACAATGCCGCAGCGAATGCGTGCCGTAATCAAAGCTAAAGGCGGTCCAACGAAATATTAGAGTGTGTGACCTTTTGTTTTTGGACGGGCAGTAAATCTGTGCAGTGTGCGGTATTATCTGGGCACTGTATGGCACTAGTTATTATTATTATTATTCTTATTATTAAAGTGGCATTAATTCCATGGAGCTGTAGTTATCACTATACCTTATGGCACTAGCTATCAGAATACTTTATGGCACTAGCTATCTTGACACGGTATAGCATGGCTTATGAGATTGCTATGCGGCACTATTTATCTGGGCACTGTATATTGCTATTTAACTTGGAACTATATGGCACTATTAATTGTTCAGGAGCACGTGACACGGTTAAGCTGCAAAGTAAAGCAAATATAAAAACAGGAGTTTCAGGTGACCCTACAAATTAGGTAGTAGGAGCTTGTAGTAAGTCACTTTCAGCTGTCGCCCTCCAGCCTGGAGACTATTAATGGTGTGGCCTCTCCGATGCAACATGTCATTGCTCTATACTGTAGATACTGGCAATATATGACCAGTTCAGACCTGTCTGCTCCAACCATTAAGTTCCATCCTTCATGGATCCCATCATCCTGCCCGTGTGGATCACAACACCAATCATTGCTCCATTCAGATGTCTTAGAAAGCAATAAAAAGATGGCAGCATACTGAGCGCCTCCATATACACTGAGGTGGCTGATCTTATCCTGATGATTTGTGGCTATAACATAGGAATGTGTTCTGGAGCGCAGTGAATTCAGCAGCGGGGGAATGGAAGCATTCACACAATAGATGGCTATTCAGCCAAGCTTGTAAAAGCAGCCACATACCAGAGCCGAGCAGAAAAACCAACGCAACCCATCTAATCCATGCAGGGCTGGACTGGGACTGAAATTCAGTCCTGGTATTTTAATACAGACAGGCCCCCTTGCAGTATGGTGAATATGAAATATGTTTGCCCACCTCAGTGTTAATGGGATATTTGCATATTTGGGTGTACAGTCGTGGCCAAAAGTTTTGAGAATTACATAAATATTGGAAATTGGAAAAGTTGCTGCTTAAGTTTTTATAATAGCAATTTGCATATACTCCAGAATGTTATGAAGAGTGATCAGATGAATTGCATCGTCCTTCTTTGCCATGAAAATTAACTTAATCCCAAAAAACCCTTTCCACTGCATTTCATTGCTGTAATTAAAGGACCTGCTGAGATCATTTCAGTAATCGTCTTGTTAACTCAGGTGAGAATGTTGACGAGCACAAGGCTGGAGATCATTATGTCAGGCTGATTGGGTTAAAATGGCAAACTTGACCTGTTAAAAGGAGGGTGATGCTTGAAATCATTGTTCTTCCATTGTTAACCATGGTGACCTGCAAAGAAACGCGTGCAGCCATCATTGCGTTGCATAAAAATGGCTTCACAGGCAAGGATATTGTGGCTACTAAGATTGCACCTAAATCAACAATTTATAGGATCATCAAGAACTTCAAGGAAAGAGGTTCAATTCTTGTTAAGAAGGCTTCAGGGCGTCCAAGAAAGTCCAGCAAGCGCCAGTATCGTCTCCTAAAGAGGATTCAGCTGCGGGATCAGAGTGCCACCAGTGCAGAGCTTGCTCAGGAATGGCAGCAGGCAGGTGTGAGCGCATCTGCTCGCACATTGAAGACTTTTGGAAGATGGCCTGGTGTCAAGAAGGGCAGCAAAGAAGCCACTTCTCTCAAAAAAAACCCATCAGGGACAGATTGATCTTCTGCAGAAAATATGGTGAATGGACTGCTGAGGACTGGGGCAAAGTCATATTCACCGATGAAGCCTCTTTCTGATTGTTTGGGGCATCAGGAAAAAGGCTTGTCCGGAGAAGAAAAGGTGAGCGCTACCATCAGTCCTGTGTCATGCCAACAGTAAAGCATCCTGAGACCATTCATGTGTGGTGGTTGCTTCTCATCCAAGGGAGTGGGCTCACTCACAATTCTGCCCAAAAACACAGCCATGAATAAAGAATGGTACCAAAACACCCTCCAACAGCAACTTCTTCCAACAATCCAACAACAGTTTGGTGAAGAACGATGCATTTTCCAGCACGATGGAGCACCGTGCCATAAGGCAAAAGTGATAACTAAGTGGCTCGGGGACCAAAACGTTGACATTTTGGGTCCATGGCCTGGAAACTCCCCAGATCTTAATCCCATTGAGAACTTGTGGTCAATCCTCAAGAGGCGGGTGGACAAACAAAAACCCACTAATTCTGACAATGTCACCGCCAGATCTCTGAGAAGTTCTGACAGACGTTCTTCAGTACCTCCTGCATGATGTTTTTTTGTTTTGGTTTCGCTTTGACATCTCTTCTCCCTCTCCCATCTATTAGCAGTGATTGCCTCCCTTTATATCCCCTCCCATACTGCCTCACCTTGCGGTTTATACTACTTCCTGGAATGTGCTCACTGCTAGAAGTTTGCTACTGCTGGTTTCTCAGATAAGTCTATCCCTTTATTTGTGTTTTCCTGTTGGCTTGATTCTAGGTGACCCTGACTCCCTCCATATTAAGTGCAGGGAGCCGGTGGTCGTGTCCCCTCACTATTATAGGGTTTTCAGGTGTCACTCAGTCTAGGTACGTGTACATGCAACTTTCTATCACAGAGATCTTTGCATGGGCTGAGCAGTCAGGGAGAGCTCTAGGGCTTTAATAGGGCTCACCCTTTTGTTCCTTAGTTTGGGATCAAGTCAGTCGGATCTTTATTTGTTACTTCTTGTTTTCTGCAACACCATCCGTGACAGACAAACTCCAAGAAGTGATTATGAAAGAATGGGTTGCTATCAGTCAGGAATTGGCCCAGAAGTTGATTGAGAGCATGCCCAGTCGAATTGCAGAGGTCCTAAAAAAGAAGGGCCAACACTGCAAATACTGACTCTTTGCATAAATGTCATGTAATTGTCGATAAAAGCCTTTGAAACGTATGAAGTGCGTGTAATTATATTTCACTACATCACAGAAACAACTGAAACAAAGATCTAAAAGCAGTTTAGCAGCAAACTTTGTGAAAACTAATATTTGTGTCATTCTCAAAACTTTTGGCCACGACTGTACATTACATAAAGCACTACCAAACATACAGGAGAATATGGCACCACATACTTATTATATCCAGTGATGTCTCCTCTGACGTAGATGTTATCTTCCCTCAACTTCCCCATTGGGAGCAGACCACCATGATGACTTCTTTCAACCACGTCTCTTCTCTGCAGACTTTGCTACACACACATTGTAGGTTCCTTAGTTTTTCATCTTCCTCCTCCTGGTGCTACAACATTGTCATCCTGCTGCTACCCCCAATACTGTGCCCGCTGCCCCCATATACTATACTAAAGAAATAGTGCCATATAGATACAGTGGGATGCGAAAGTTTGGGCAACCTTGTTAATCGTCATGATTTTCCTGTATAAATCGTTGGTTGTTACGATAAAAAATGTCAGTTAAATCTATCATATAGGAGACACACACAGTGATATCTGAGAAGGGAAGTTTATTGGATTTACAGAAAGTGCTATAATTGTTTAAACACAATTAGGCAGGTGCAGACATGTGGACACTGTTGTTGTTGTCATTTTATTGATTCCAGAACCTTTAGAACTAATTATTGGAACTCAAATTGGCTTGGTAAGCTCAGTGACCCCTGACCTACATACACAGCTGAATCCAATTATGAGAAAGAGTATTTAGGGGGTCAATTGTAAGTTTCCCTCCTCTTTTAATTTTCTCTGAAGAGTAGCAACATGGGGGTCTCAAAACAACTCTCAAATTACCTGAAGACAAAGCTTGTTCACCATCTGTCACGGCTGAGGATGGGGGAAACCCTCAGCCGTGAGATGCCAGGTGTTGAAGTGGCTACTCGGCCATGAGGCCACAGGATAGGGAGCAGGTCACCTCCTACAGCATCCCTACCCTGACCCTAACTCCTAACCTGCATGGGCCGACCTTTAGGGTAGGAGGGCCCATGCGCAGGAACCTCGGAGCCCTATCTTACCCTCCGCAGATCCCTGCGCTAGGAGCTGGGTAAGGCAACCTACTCCTCCTTGACACGGAGGAGCAGGAGCCTCAATGGCCAAGCTGTTGGGAAAAGGGGGACAACAACAGCAACACAGAAATGGCAGGCGAACAGAAGTTCACCAACCTGCCACAGCCCTGCTGACTGGATCCCTAAACAGACAGGGATCCAGAACCGTGTGCTGCACAAACACATGTGAAAATCCCAACAGACAAACTAGCTACAACACACACAGAAAGACATAGGCATACATAAAACCTTAACTTAAATCTTGCATAACATAAATCTTATGACCACAGTGGTGGCTCTCACAGGCAGATGGAAAAACACAGGAGGCCGCTCCAGCTAGCAAGGCTGCAGCAACCTACTGAGACCTGCCACAGAGAGAGGATATATAGGCCCAAAGGCCACACCCACCGGTCAACCACACCCAGTGACATCACACACACTGGGAAGGAAGTTAACCCTTCCAGTACACAGAAGGGAAAACACACATATAAGGGGGAGTGCACACAATACATGAAACACAGTGCACACCACACACACACACCTAACATAATAGCAGTCAGGTGAGACCGCATGCCACTGCAGCACGCAGCCTAGCCACGCTCAGACTGCTGCTGCACATACACATGAGACACGGGTTGCCCGCGGCAACCACAAGTTAGGCCACACGCCAGCGGCCCTCACCTGTGGTTTTAACCTACACGAAACCGCAGGCAACCGCATGCGGATAGAGAGTCACGGTCATAGCCATGGCCGTGACACTCCCACCCCTCAAAGCCCCCCCACCGAAAAAAAACGAAACTGGTGAGGAACTCACACAAGGGGATGGGAGAAGGGGACGTCCACTCTCAGCCGGTTCCTAAAAAGGGTCGCTGTCAGCTGCATCCTCTCCCGGCTCACACTAGCCAGTCCGACGAGGACTGCAGCCCGCACCAGCGACAAAGGGGAAAGAACCACTGAGAGATGGACGAGGGGACTCTCCACTCACATCCCCACTCCAGTCGCTGCCAGCAGACACTCCTAACCAGCACACAGCCGGACCACTTACGGAGTGCTGCCAGCAAACGACCAGAGATGGGAACATGGAGAGGGACGAGGGACCACCAACACGGACGCGGAAGGTAAGGTGGCAGGGAATAAGCCACCAACCGCGCCGTAAACGGTGATCCCCCCGGGACGTTCTCCCTCCGGAGAACGCGCATGCAGGCCACAAGGGTATGGCACTGCATGCTGCAC
This sequence comes from Bufo gargarizans, assembly GCF_014858855.1. Taxonomy (NCBI): domain Eukaryota; kingdom Metazoa; phylum Chordata; class Amphibia; order Anura; family Bufonidae; genus Bufo; species Bufo gargarizans. The sequence continues at coordinate 46,821,618 of NC_058083.1, read as the reverse complement.
CCTCTTCCGAAGGTATGCACACGCATACCAAACAACACCCACACACCAAAAAACACCAGGGTGAGGGGATAAAAACAACAGGGGACGCCAAACGAACACGGTAAGGAAATGGCGGGGAAAAGCCACTCACCGCGCCGTAAGCGGCGAAAACCCCATAACGCTCTACCTCCGAAGAGCGCGCATGCACCCCATCCGTAGACAGCGGTGCATGCTCTACCCTCTTTCGAGGGAGCCGCCACATGAGATGCCTCTGTGGTCATACTGTCACGGCTGAGGATGGGGGAAACCCTCAGCCGTGAGATGCCAGGTGTTGAAGTGGCTACTCGGCCATGAGGCCACAGGATAGGGAGCAGGTCACCTCCTACAGCATCCCTACCCTGACCCTAACTCCTAACCTGCATGGGCCGACCTTTAGGGTAGGAGGGCCCATGCGCAGGAACCTCGGAGCCCTATCTTACCCTCCGCAGATCCCTGCGCTAGGAGCTGGGTAAGGCAACCTACTCCTCCTTGACACGGAGGAGCAGGAGCCTCAATGGCCAAGCTGTTGGGAAAAGGGGGACAACAACAGCAACACAGAAATGGCAGGCGAACAGAAGTTCACCAACCTGCCACAGCCCTGCTGACTGGATCCCTAAACAGACAGGGATCCAGAACCGTGTGCTGCACAAACACATGTGAAAATCCCAACAGACAAACTAGCTACAACACACACAGAAAGACATAGGCATACATAAAACCTTAACTTAAATCTTGCATAACATAAATCTTATGACCACAGTGGTGGCTCTCACAGGCAGATGGAAAAACACAGGAGGCCGCTCCAGCTAGCAAGGCTGCAGCAACCTACTGAGACCTGCCACAGAGAGAGGATATATAGGCCCAAAGGCCACACCCACCGGTCAACCACACCCAGTGACATCACACACACTGGGAAGGAAGTTAACCCTTCCAGTACACAGAAGGGAAAACACACATATAAGGGGGAGTGCACACAATACATGAAACACAGTGCACACCACACACACACACCTAACATAATAGCAGTCAGGTGAGACCGCATGCCACTGCAGCACGCAGCCTAGCCACGCTCAGACTGCTGCTGCACATACACATGAGACACGGGTTGCCCGCGGCAACCACAAGTTAGGCCACACGCCAGCGGCCCTCACCTGTGGTTTTAACCTACACGAAACCGCAGGCAACCGCATGCGGATAGAGAGTCACGGTCATAGCCATGGCCGTGACACCATCATGGTTTAGGGGAAGGATACAGAAAGCTGTCTCAGAGATTTCCGCCGTCTGTTTCCACAGTTAGGAACATATTGAGGACATGGAAGACCACAGGCTCAGTTCAAGTTAAGGCTCGAAGTGGCCGACCAAGAAAAATCTCGGATAGACAGAAGCGACGAATGGTGAGAACAGTCAGAGTCAACCCACAGACCAGCACCAAGGACCTACAACATCATCTGGCTGCAGATGGAGTCACTGTGCATCGTTCAACCATTCGGCGCACTTTACACAAGGAGATGCTGTATGCGAGAGCGATGCAGAGGAAGCCTTTTCTCCGCCCGCTTGATGTGGGCTACAGCACATTTGGACAAGCCAGCTCCATTTTGGAATAAGGTGCTGTGGACTGATGAAACTAAAATTGAGTTATTTGGCCATAACAAGGGGGGTTATGCATGGAGGGAAAAGAACACAGCATTCCAAGAAAAACACCTGCTACCTACAGTAAAATATGGTGGTGGTTCCATCATGCTGTGGGCTGTGTGGCCAGTGCAGGGACTGGGAATCTTGTCAAAGTTGAGGGACGCATGGATTCCACTCAGTATCAGCAGATTCTGGAGACCAATGTCCAGGAATCTGTGACAAAGCTGAAGCTGCGCCAGGGCTGGATCTTTCAACAAGACAACGACCCTAAACACTGCTCAAAATCCACTAAGGCATTTATGCAGAGGAACAAGTACAACGTTCTGGAATGGCCATCTCAGGCCCCAGACCTGAATATAATGGGAAATCTGTGGTGTGACTTAGAGAGCTGTCCATGCTCGGAAGCCATCAAACCTGAATGAGCTAAAGATGTTTTGTAAAGAGGAAAGGTCCAAAATACCTTCAACCAGAATCCAGACTCTCATTGGAACCTACAGGAAGCGTTTAGAGGCTGCAATTTCTGCAAAATTCTGCAAAAGGAGGATCTACTAAATATTGATTTCATTTCTTTTTTTGTGGTGCCTAAATTTATGCACCTGCCTAATTTTGTTTAAACGATTATAGCACTTTCTGTAAATCCAATAAACTTCATTTCACTTCTCAGATATCACTGTGTGTGTCTCCTATATGATATATTTAACTGACATTTTTTATCGTAACAACCAACGATTTATACAGGAAAATCATGACGATTAACAAGGTTTCCCAAACTTTCGCATCCCACTGTAGTCCCCCATAGTAATAGTGCTCCTAAAAGTCCCACTGTAACGGCACCGTTTCAGCGGACAAGGGGTTAGGATCCGTTCAGGCGATATGCCCCTTTCCAAGAGACAGGCACAGCTACTGCAGAACACCAACCTCCCGAACTGGATACAACATAGCACTCCAAACTGGAACCTCGCAAATAGCTGTCAGCAGGCGAACAGGAAAAGCATTCAGTCGGCTTACACTCCTGGCAATCAGTCTCTAACAGCATACAGGGAATCCCCCCAATAACGAGACAAGGCTCCGTGTTGAGGGTCAGCAGTAGTCTGATGTGCTGGCACACCCAGCCTGGTTTTTATTACAGTTTTGCAAATACAGAACAGATACAACATATCCCCACAATGCATCATGGTTTCCTCCCCTCTGTCCCGGAGACGACCGAAGACAATCCAATTATCTCTCAGGACAAAGGGGAGATCACCAATACACATGTGGAGGCAACAGGACAGACATCACCATTTAAACACACAATGGCACACCCCCACAGCAAACACAGACGTTTAACATATTCCCAGATAGCTCAAGTCTGAGTGCATATCATTAGGTGAATGGCACTCAGAATACACGAATACAATAATATTAGCTATCTGGGTGCCCTCACATAACATACAATTTTATAAAACATATCACAGGAACCCCAAAACATGCAATAACCCCATAACCAATATATCCTCGGAACCGGGGGATCTTGGTGAACCACATGTCCAAAATTCACCCACATCCGTTCAGTAGTTTGGAAGATACAGTTACACTGAAAATATACAAGTTATACCAAAAATAGTCACTAATAAATGTGTCCCCTGTTTGGTAGTTTCAAACTACTGAATGATGTCTCTGTGCACCAAATACAGGCAAGATAGCACCGTGTGGAAAAGTCAGAACAGTGTCTGTGAGCTAAAATGGCCGCTATCTATTGTTCTCACCATGTGCTTCATCCAAGCAAGTAAGGCAAATGATGCAATCCAGGGACAGAGGGCTCCGTCCCAAGTGCCTTAAGACCCAATTACTTATGGGGCCATAATCCTAGGGCAGGAGGCTGGTAAACAGCCCCCTCCAAAACACCGTGGCGAGGTTGGTTTCGCCACACCCACCAATTATAATTGTCTCCCAGAGTGCCTTCATTACTAATAGTGCCCCCTATAGTGGTACTGCTTCCTGAGAGTTCCCCTAGTAATAGTGCCCTCCATATTGTGCTCAATAATGTCCGCCACAGCACCCCCAGTAGTAATAATGTCCAATAGTTCCCTTGGTAGTGATAAAACTCCCCAAAGTGCCCACCATAGTAATAAGGCTCCTCCATAAAGCCCCTAGTAGTAATATGGCCCTTGTATTGTGCCCTAGTAGTCATAATGTGCCCCTGTACTTATGTCATACTGTAGTTCCCCCAGTAGTTTTAGTAGTTATAATGCCCCCCTGTGGTGCCCCCAGTAGTTATAATTTTCTCTCTGCAGTGCGCCCAGTAGTTATAATGCAGCTCTGTAGTGCCTGCAGTAGTTATAATACCCCCTGTAGTGCTGGAAGCAGTTATAGTGTCCCTCTGCAGTGCCTGCAGTAGTTATAATGTTCCCCTGTAGTATCCCGAATACTAATGCTGCCCCACTGACTGGCTATACTCTGGAGGGGCATGTCTAAGCAACTACCTGGTTTTCACTAGAGCCTCAGATGGTGAGGATAGACTTGAGCCGTTAGGGTAGTTGCCAGGGTCTACTACTAGAGCAATCCCAGAGTCATTGAGGTACCGGAGTAGGTACCGGAAGTACGAGTGTAGTCAGGTGGGCAGAGATGTTACCAGGAGCAACAGTGCAGGACCGAAGGATGAGGCAGAGACATAGTCAGACAGGCAAAAGGTCAGGGCAGGCAGGAGAGTCAAGGCAAGCAGGCGGGGAAAAGACGAGTAGCAAAATCCAGGAACGAAGAATAAATCAGAAGCACATGTGAGTACCAGGAACTTAGCAAACACAAGGACCTTGACAATGAGGCATCTGGGAAGGGGGCTGAGCCACCTAAATACATGCAGGAGGACCTTGACAATGAGGCATCTGGGAAGGGGGCTGAGCCACCTAAATACATGCAGGAGAACCAGAGTTGGTCAGCGAGGTCACCTGACCTAACCCACACAGCCCAGGGAGTGATGCGCTCCGCCCTAGAGCAGTGTAACATGAAACCAGCCGAACTCATCCTGTGTCCAGGGCTGAGTGGAAGCTGTGGAGCGGAATCTTCAAAAGCAATAACACCTACAGAAACAGAGCCCAGGACCGCAGCGGTGAAATGGGAAGCACCGGCCACAGGGACCGCGCCGATAAGTGGGGGAACAGTGGCGTGCGGCAGCCGCCGTTACAATTTTCCTATAAAGTAACACTGTATTAGATGACATTAGTCAGTTTTTCATTCTGTGTCTTCCGGCTGTAATAACCAGTCACGTTATAATATCCACCAGAGAAGTCTGAAAACAATATACAGATCTATTTGTGGATTTTCTGTTTCATCCTCTGGCGAATGCTTCTGCTTCTGACTAATCACACAAGCCTCAATTAATTAGGAGAGGAAACAACACGTCATATAAACCATGTCAGATAAATTAGCTGCTGACCAGAGTGCAAGATATATTACAGTTACATGGACATGTATTATACTGTTTTATATCTAGAGAGGTCAAGAACTTAAAGGGCAACTCCCTATTCCTGAACTGTGAGTTGTATAGAACTTCCACGTTTAGGCAAAAGGTTTCTTTGCCGGGGTTTGATAATGGAAGAAAAAAAGGTTGTATGGCGCTGGCACCATCCTGACTGTTGTACCCTACTGATATTACTACCACATCAGTAAGGCAATATCTTGCCGCTCTACCAGCAGGTTGCTGTCCATGTGGGGACCCCATACCCTATGATAAGAGGAGTTTAGGCAATCTTCATCAAGGTATAGAGATCTCTGGCATCACTACACAGCTCAGAATGGCTGGCATGCGGCATTCTTGCTGATGCCTGTGGCCAGGCAGCTCCTCAGGGGCGGGGTCACTTTCTAATTCACCAGCCCATTGAAGGTGGTGACTACTTAAGGTGCTTTATGTCACTTGGTGACAAGTGAATAAGAGACATTTATAGTTAGTGAGGACCATGCATCGCTCCTGTTGTGGAAACTTCTGCTGGTAGCTTCTGTGTGCATCCCCTTTGGTATTGGCCACCATAAGTACCCATGGAGAGGCCACTTCTACACTCCTATTCACATAATTAGGGGTAAATGGTTAATAAGTGCCTTCTTTTTGGCATGAAAGAATCCACAGTCACATGTAACCCCCTGTTGGCCACTGGTCCACTTGGTTTTGGAACTATTTCCAGTCACCAATTAATGGGTTGTGGGCACTCAGGGGTCTTCACCACCTACAGATAGGTGCTTAGCATTATTTGCAGATCAGACAGTGACTTCCCCTTGAAATTTGACAATTGCAGTATGTAATCATGTACAATTACATCCGAGCCTCCCCTGGGACCCATCATATACCCTGCAGTCCTCAGACGTCACACGCACACGCTCATTGTTTGCGTCCAAGGGTTATTCTTAGCAAGGGACCAATATTGTTCCTAGAAGCTTCCTGTCCTATGAGTGTGTACAGTATATGTGTGTACAGTATGTGTGTACAGTATGTGTGAGTATATATCAGTATGTGTGTACAGTATGTGTGTGTACAGTATGTATGTGTGTACAGTATGTATGTGTGTACAGTATGTGTGTACAGTATGTGTGTGTACAGTATGTGTGTGTACAGTATGTGTGTGTACAGTATGTATGTGTATATATGTGTGTACAGTATGTGTGTGTACAGTATGTGTGTGTACAGTATGTATGTGTGTACAGTATGTGTGTACAGTATGTGTGAGTATGTATGTGTGTACAGTATGTATGTGTGTACAGTATGTGTGAGTATGTATGTGTGTGTGTACAGTATGTGTGAGTATATCTCTGTATGTGTGTACAGTATGTGTGTGTATAGTATGTATGTGTATATATGTGTGTACAGTATGTGTGTGTACAGTATGTATGTGTGTGTGTACAGTATGTGTGTGTACAGTATGTATGTGTGTACAGTATGTATGTGTGTACAGTATGTGTGTGTACAGTATGTATGTGTATATATGTGTGTACAGTATGTGTGTGTACAGTATGTATGTGTGTACAGTATGTGTGTGTACAGTATGTGTGTGTACAGTATGTATGTGTACAGTATGTGTGTACAGTATGTATGTGTGTACAGTATGTATGTGTATATATGTGTGTACAGTATGTGTATATATCTGTGTACAGTATGTGTGTATAGTATGTATGTGTACAGTATGTATGTGTGTACGGTATGTGTATGTACAGTATGTGTGTGTATCTGTGTGTACAGTATTTGTGTGTACAGTATGTGTGTACAGTATGTATGTGTGTGTACAGTATGTATGTGTGTGTACAGTATGTGTGTGTACAGTATGTATGTGTGTGTACAGTATGTGTGTACAGTATGTGTGTACAGTATGTATGTGTATATATGTGTGTACAGTATGTGTATATATATGTGTACAGTATGTGTGTATATATGTGTGTACAGTATGTGTGTATATATGTGTGTACAGTATGTGTGTATAGTATGTATGTGTACAGTATGTATGTGTGTGTACGGTATGTGTATGTACAGTATGTGTGTGTATCTGTGTGTACAGTATGTGTGTGTACAGTATGTGTGTGTACAGTATGTATGTGTGTACAGTATGTGTGTACAGTATGTGTGAGTATATATCAGTATGTGTGTACAGTATGTGTGTGTGTATCTGTGTGTGTACAGTATGTGTGTACAGTATGTATGTGTGTGTACAGTATGTGTGTACAGTATGTATGTGTGTGTACAGTATGTGTGTTTACAGTATGTGTCTATATGTGTGTACAGGATGTGTGTGTACAGGATGTGTGTGTACAGTATGTGTGTGTACAGTATGTGTGTATATATGTGTACAGTATGTATGTATGTGTACAGTATGTATGTGTATATATGTGTGTACAGTATGTATGTGTGTGTACAGTATGTGTGTACAGTATGTATGTGTATATATGTGTGTACAGTATGTGTGTGTACAGTATGTATGTGTGTGTACAGTATGTGTGTGTACAGTATGTATGTGTATATATGTGTACAGTAGGTATGTGTGTACAGTATGTATGTGTACATGTGTGTACAGTATGTATGTGTGTACAGTATGTATGTGTATATGTGTGTACAGTATGTGTGTATGTGTGTACAGTATGTATGTGTGTACAGTATGTGTGTGTGTATGTGCACAGTATGTGTGTGTATCTGTGTGTACAGTGTGTGTGTGCAGTATGTGTGTATCTGTGTGTGTACAGTATGTGTGTGTACAGTATGTGTGTACAGTATGTAGGTGTGTGTGTATCTGTGTGTACAGTGTGTGTGTGCAGTATGTGTGTATCTGTGTGTGTACAGTATGTGTGTGTACAGTATGTGTGTGTACAGAATGTGTGTACAGTATGTAGGTGTGTGTGTATCTGTTGTGGGAATGTGAATAGTGATGGGTGCAGTAAAGTCCCGGGGACGCATGAAAAAGGTGTGTTGTTTGCACCAGAAGCGTGTCACCAAGGGGCTCTGCCTTGGTAGAGTAAAGGCCCTAGATATAAATGGCCACCAAGTTAGTTGGTGGACACCAAGATAGTTAGCTTAGCTGGCTCCAGCTAGTCCGGGGCGGGCTTTTACTGGGAACAGGCAATGTGTTGGGTGGGTGCCTGTTCCCCATGCTCCAGTCCGTGATTTTGGAATATGCCCATGTCCAGGGATGCTATTTAATCCTGTTGCTGGACTTGGGTGTGGCTCCCAGTCTGGGAAAGGAGCAGGCTGTGTCGTGGCCTGTGGGAGCCGGGACCCTCTAACCCTGTGTGTGGGGTAAGCACTGGTGATGTGTTTTGGGGAGCTGGGTGGTAGACCCAGATCCCGATAGAGAGGGAAAGACTGTTTAGTCAGTGGCCTGACAGCTGAGGATTTATGTTTTTGATTTATGTTTTGGTTGCTGTTTTGTGCTTTGAAAATAAAGCATTGTTTGGACTTCAATCTGGTGTCCGTAGCGAAGTCTATGAGAATGACCCCCGGATAAGAGCCAACCCCCACACTGTGTGTACAGTATGTGTGTACAGTATGTGTGTGTGTGTACAGTATGTGTGTGTGTACAGTATGTGTGTGTACAGTATGTATGTGTGTATCTGTGTGTGTCCAGTATGTGTGTGTCTAGTGTGTGTACACTATGTGTGTACAGTATGTGTCACGGTGGGGAATGGGGGAAAATTTCCACTGTATAAAGTGAAGTAAAAAATACAGCAACTAGGCCTGGACACCAGGAACAGGGAGCAGGTCACCTCCTAATGCATCCCTAATCCTCGCCCTGACTCCTATCCGTATGAGCTGACCCAGATGGTAGGAGGGCTCATACAAAGGAACCTCGAGCCCTACTAACCCTAAACATCCCTGGGATAGAAACAGGGCTGAGATGACCTGTTCTTCCAAGACACTGAAGAACAGGAGTCTCCACAGGCCTAGATGCAAGAAAGGAAAAGACTGTGAACAGCTACTGGATCGGCAGGTAAGAACACAGAACAACAAACTTACCTGCTGTGGCCACAACGACTGGAACCCTAGCGTAAGTACTGCAGCCCACACACCATACAGGACACAGTTCCAACAACATACACAGGTATCCAGCACACCAGTTACTGCCTGGACCCCCATGCGGACAGGATGCATGGTGGCCCCAGGCAGAACTGCTCACTGACTAGTGCAGGGATGGCCAACCTGAGGCTCTCCAGATGTTGCAAAACTACAACTCCCAGCATGCCCGGACTGCCAACAGCTATCAGCCTACAGCAGGGCATGGTGGGAATTGTAGTTTTACAACAGCTGGAGAGCCACAGGTTGGCCATGCCTGGACTAGTGGTTCCCCCTCCGGGGAACCCTGGGGCCCTCTTCCGAAGGTACAGATACACAGGGGGATCTATAGCAAACATGAAGGACTGGACAAACACCATAGACAGACCAGACATGGAACACCAAACTAGACATAACACCCACCCATACATAAACAACACCATACAAATAAAAGTATAGTGAAGGGAAGGTGACAACGGGAAAACATCGATGTCAAACTAGGTGGCCCTCACACTGGAAAGATGGAATCTCCAAAAAAGGAGCATAACTCCAAAATAGGAGCTTAACTCCAGCACACACCAAGGCTGGAGGACAACTTACTCCATCCTGCAAGCCATAGGCAATATAAACCCCAAGTGGCCACACCCAGCCAGGAAGTTAACCCATCCAGCACCAGACAGGGAAATAACCAGGAGGAAGGAGGAAAGGGTTAGGGTTAGTGGGTTAGGGTTGCAACAACAACACGTTGCCCCTGGCAACCAGCATGCACGGCAACATGTCACGGCAAACAACATGGAGACCATGACACAGCCGTGACAGTATGTGTGTGTATGTAAAGTATGTGTGTATGTATCTGTGTGTATGTACAGTATGTGTGTCTGTGTGTACAGTATGTGTATATGTATCCATTCCAAAGCCAAGAGGTGGACGTCCAGGCAAAAAATCGGGGTCAACAAGTCGGCTCATCACAAGGTCTATCAGTACCGGGGCGACAAACACGGCAGTGGAGGCGGCTCGTATGCTTCGTAAAGCCTCATTTACACGTCCGTGTCCATGCTCAAATCCGTCAGTGATGCATCAGTGAAGCTGTCCGTAAAGGATTCGTGTTGGATTCGTGTCCGTTTTTTGCTGTTCATGTTGCATCCTTGTTTCACTGACAATAAACAGCTGAATAATAATTTTCAAAGCATCTCTTCCTAATGATCCGTGAAACACGGATGCAACACGGGTGGCATACGTGCTGCATCCGTGGTATTCACGGACCCATAAGACTATAATGGACGTGATGGATCCGTGAACACGGACAAAATTGAGCATGCATCCGTGCTGAAAACACGGACCCACGGACCGTGCTAAAACACTGAAGTTATGTATACACACATTAAAATAATTGGGGACGTGTGCTGTCCGTGGAGAACACGTACAGCACACGTCCGTGGAACACTGACGTGTGAATGAGGCTTAATAGTGAGATCACAGACGTCCATGCAAGCAGCGTGCATTACACAAGTCTGTAATGGTGGCCCGAAAAAAGGTGAAGAAGCCTCGACTTCAATATCGTCAAAAGAAGCGTTGGCTCGAGTTTCCAAAAAAGTATGAACGCTAGACGGTAGAAGATTGGAAACGGGTGATCTGGAGCGATGAGACGAAAGTCGATAGACTAGACTCTGATGGGTGCAAATGGGTCTGGAAGAAACAAGGGAAAAGGGAGCTAACGGATCAAGAAATTGAAGGAACTGTCAAGTTCGATGAAGGAAGCCTAAAGATATGGGGTTGTTTCACATCCAAAAGCGTTGGATACTTGACCAGGATCGATGGTGGTCTCAATGCTGAGCTATATGTGAGTATCCTACAAGATGAGTTACTTCATACACTCAAGTGCTATGGGTATGAAAAGGACGACATAGTGTTCCAGCAGGAGAACGACCCGAAACTTACATTAAGATTGGTGAAGAAATGGTTCAATGACGTAGAGGTGCTGGATTGTCCACCACAGTCCCCAGACCTCAACCCAATCGGACACTTATGGGTAGAGTTGAAGAAAAAGCTATATTCGTACCCAAGTGAGTCGCCCAGTATGCACCAACCTTGGGAACGTGTAGAAAAGACCTGAGAACAGATTTTGGTCGAGACATGCTTGAATCTGATGGAGACCATGCCCAGAAGGATTCAGGCAGTGCTGAAAGCCACAGGTGGATTTACAAAATGATAAAAATTTAAATTTTGGAGCAAAACAGTAACAATGCAGTTACAGGAGAAGAATCTGCAGAACTAATCACATGATAAATAGCTGCAATTTCTGTATGAGATAGCCAAGATGATGATGGGGGTCTCACGTCCGAAGCTGCAGTGGATGGTGAGATATGGAGCCGGAAAGTCAAAGGTTCAAAACCTGGTTACCCTTTTGCTCGTCAGTGTAATTCTGTTTGCCATAACTTGGAGTTCAAAGGCCCTAATACAAAACAAATTCTGGCCCTTCACCTGCTATGTCACCAACAAAAGACTAGACCCTATATGGGAAAGATTTATTATAAATCAACAAATAAAGCCTATATAGGCTAGTAGACCTGCTTGTCCCAGATATTTTAAAACTTAACTTGTATTGTTTCTACTAAGAGTTTATAAGTGAAAAGGAAGTGAGCTACGGAAAGGGTTAAAACTATCTGCTGCCCTGTCAGTACTGCAGCATGCGTATCCTAGCTGTATTGTGAGCCGGGGGTGCACTCCCCGTGCCTTCACACACTTATGAAACTGTATTAGCAGACCTTAACGATACCGTCCTATCTGTATCGCTATAGATGATTCTATGTGCAAATACTAATCAACCTAGGACATGTTCTGTTGTTTGTACTAGTGTCACCGCCAGTTCTGTGAGAAGGTCTGACAGACGTCCTTCTCTACCTCTTGCATGATGTTCTTTGTTTTGGTTTCACTTTCTCATCTCATTTCCTTCTCCCAGGTGTCACCTATTTAGACTAATCCTCTTTTTTTTATATTCCCTCCCATACTGCCTCACTTTGCGGTTTATACTACTTCCTGGATTGAAGTGTTCACTGCTGGAGGCTTCTGCTGCTGCTTGTTCAGATAAGTCCTTTCATGTATTGTGTTTCCTTGCTGGCATGATTCTAGGTGACCCTGACTCCCTCCGTATGAAGTGCAGGGAGCCGGTGGTCGTGTCCCCTCACTATTATAGGGTTTTCAGGTGTCACACAGTCTTAGGTACGGGGGCATACAATCGTCTACCTTTTGAGACCCTTGTATGTGCTTAGCAGTCAGGGTGAGCTCTTAGGGTTTTATAGGGGTCACCTATATGCTCCTTAGTTTGGGATCAAGCCAGTCGGACGTTTATTCATAACTTCCAGCTATCTGCAACATCATCCGTGACAACTAGTAGCTGGAACTGACGCGGATCACAGAATCTAAAACTGTCCCCCAACATGTTTCGCCAGCTAATCTGGCTTCATCAGGGGTAACGGACAGAATTGAATAAAGACGCTGTTTGAGGACCTTATAAAGGCTAGCTCCACCTTGGGAGCAGACTAGAAGGACCAATAGGTATGGAAGATCCATCTAGGTGAGTATCCAATGAGCCCTCTCACCAATAGGCGACCTGCAGGTAGCGATGACTCTACACCACCGTCATCTAGGTGGGAGTATTCAAGTGAGTGAGATGCGCACCAAGTACCTGCGCCAGAACTTACCTTCCTGGAACGCCACTGCAGAGAACTGCGGCTGCGCAAGAACTTTAAAGTAACCGGAGCCCCTCTTATCCTTGTGCGCATGCGCATACACTTGGTCTTCAGGCGCATTGCTCTAACCTAATGCGCCTGCACATATACTTAGTTTTCCGGCGCATGGTTATAAATTACTGCGCCTGCGCGTACACTTAGGCTCCGACAGTATTACTCTGTCTCACTGCGCCTGCGTATACACATCGTCTCAGAACACATTTCTCTTCATCACTGAGGCTGCGCACTGACTTAGGCCCCATGCACACGGCCGTTGTTCACAGCCGTGTGCGGGCCGTGGAACCGCGGCCTGGATCCCTCCTGAGAGCAGGAGCGCACGGCGTCACTGGTTGCTATGACGCCGTGCGCTCCCTGCTGCCGGCACAGTACAGTAATACACTGGTATAGATCGTACCAGTGTATTACTGTACTGTGCCGGCAGCAGGGGGCGCACGGCGTCATAGCAACCAGTGACGCCGTGCGCTCCTGCTCTCAGGAGGGATCCAGGCCGCGGTTCCACGGCCCGCACACGGCTGTGAACAACGGCCGTGTGCATGGGGCCTTAGTCTCACAGCCCTGTAGCTTGAAAGGTATTATCGCTATCTCTGCTGTATTTCGGCTATTTGAACCCTAGAAGATACAAGGGAACACCATAGCCAGATTAGCACTCATTTGGGAGGGGATCATATTTTTAAATCGTATCTCACCCGAAATATTTACATGTCTATAGCACAATGGGCATAAAACACATGATCTCGCTAAGCGTGAAACATTCTTATTGGTGAATATAGGTCATCATAACAGCGTCTACACCTGGTCACAGATTAATAAGTAACGATCATATTTAATTGGAAGGTGCAGATAATTATTCTAAATGTATTCTAAATTATTCTCACCTGCTCTGTGAGATTTAGAACACTTCTTATGTGAAAGAGAGACCTTTGGGCCCCCGGACAGGAGACATCCCAAGTGTCTTTCTTTTAGAGGGACAGTCCCTATTTTTGACCCAAGTCCCTCTGCCCCTCTTTGGTCCATACATGTCCCTCTTTTGATCTGAAGTATAGATTTGCATGATTACATTTACAATATTGACCTAGAAAGTGTTTGCCCGGTTCCTCTCGGTATATTAGAGCCCGCCTTTTATATTGCTTCGTTATTTGATGTAATCAGGATTTTTAGTAATTTCTGTATTCGGATAATTTTTGTGCTGTTGTGTAAAAAGAAAATGATTGAAGTGTATCGATATACACGAAAGATGGACCTTTCACACAATGAACCACGAGTGTCCTACAGTTACTCCACTGTACCTGTGTGTGTTTATGTGTATGTACAGTATATAACTGTGTGCTTCCATCTGTGTTTGTACGCACTGTATATGACTGTGTGCAGGGGCGCACCTAGCCTTTCTGCTGCCTGAGCCTAACCCCTTCCCTTCAGCCTATGGCCCTTTGGCTGCATCCCCCCGACCCCCCCCCCCCCCACTTGCCCCTACCTGTTGCAATTGCCTCACCTGGCCTCATTGGTGGTGCACCCCTGACTGTGTGTGCATGTATGAAAGCATGTTTATGTACTGCATCTGTGTGTGTGTGTATTATATATATATATATAAATGAGTTTGATTTTATCAGTGACTGTATGTATCTGTGTGTAAGGGTGTATGTACAGTGCATTGGGAATGTCTTCACACCCTTTCACTTTTCTCACATTTTGTTCCCTTGCTCCTTGTGCAATCGGAGGTTTCTTCCATCTGCACACAGGATCTCCGGAGCTCAGCCATAGTGACCATTGGGTTCTTGGCCATCTCTCTTACCAAGGTCCTTCTCCGCCGATTACTGAGTTTGGTTGTTCCAAACATTTTCCACTTAAGAATTATGGAGGCCACTGTGCTCTTGGGAACTTTCAGTACAGCAGAAAGGTTTTTGTCCTCGTCTCCAGATCTTTGCCTCCACACAATCCTGTCTCTGAGCTCTACAGGCAGTTCTTTTCTCCTCTTGGCTTGGTTTTTGCTCTGATATGTGAGCCCGGGGTTATCCTCCACTCCGGTCCTCAGGGACCACCTGCCGGTCATGTTTTCAGGATTTCCTTAGTATTGAGCAGGTGATATAATTAGTGTCCGTGCATCAGGACTTACCACAGGTATTTGTTCTGTGCGATATTCTCCAATCCTTACCGGTAGGTGGGTCCCGAGGACCGGAGTTGAGAAACCCTTTTTTTATACAGACAGGGCTGTGTCTTTCCAAATCATGTCCATTCACTTGAATTTACCACAGGTGACTCCAATCAAGGTGTAGAAACATCTCAAAGATCATCAATGGGGGGAACCAGAGCTAAATGTCAAGTGTCGTAGCAAAGGGTCTGAATACTTATGTCCAAGCCAAGTTGGAGTTTTCCCTTTTTAATAAATTTGAAAACTTTTCGAAAATTCTGTTTTCACTTTTTCACTATTGAATGAGAGCAGAATGATGGAGGAAACTAAGGAACAAGGAGCAAGAGAACAAAATGTCAAAGGAGAGAAAGGGTTTGAAGGCTGTATCTGCATGTACATATACACTCACCTAAAGAATTATTAGGAACACCTGTTCTATTTCTCATTAATGCGATTATCTAGTCAACCAATCACATGGCAGTTGCTTCAATGCATGTAGGGTTGTGGTCCTGGTCAAGACAATCTCCTGAACTCTAAACTGAATGTCAGAATGGGAAAGAAAGGTGATTTAAGCAATTTTGAGCGTGGCATGGTTGTGAAAAGAATGGTGTGAAAAGGGAAAAGCTTCCAGTATGCGGCAGTCCTGTGGGCGAAAATGCCTTGTTGATGCTAGAGGTCAGAGGAGATCGGGCCGACTGATTCAAGCTGATAGAAGAGCAACGTTGACTGAAATAACCACTCGTTACAACCGAGGTATGCAGCAAAGCATTTGTGAAGCCACAACACGCACAACCTTGAGGCGGATGGGCTACAACAGCAGAAGACCCCACCGGGTACCACTCATCTCCACTACAAATAGGAAAAAGAGGCTACAATTTGCACGAGCTCACCAAAATTGGACTGTTGAAGACTGGAAAAATGTTGCCTGGTCTGATGAGTCTCGATTTCTGTTGAGACATTCAAATGGTAGAATTTGGCGTAAACATAATGAGAACATGTATCCATCATGCCTTGTTACCACTGTGCAGGCTGGTGGTGGTGGTGTAATGGTGTGGGGGATGTTTTCTGGGCACACTTTAGGCCCCTTAGTGCCAATTGGCCATCGTTTAAATGCCACGGGCTACCTGAGCATTGTTTCTGACCATGTCCATCCCTCATGACCACCATGTACCCATCCTCTGATGGCTACTTCCAGCAGGATAATGCACCATGTCACAAAGCTCCAATCATTTCAAATTGGTTTCTTGAACATGACAATGAGGTCACTGTACTAAAATGGCCCCACAGTCACCAGATCTCAACCCAATAGAGCGTCTTTGGGATGTGGTGGAACGGGAGCTTCGTGCCCTCGATGTGCACCCCTCAAATCTCCATCAACTGCAAGATGCTATCCTATCAATATGGGCCAACATTTCTAAAGAATGCTATCAGCACCTTGTGGAATCAATGCCACGTAGAATTAAGGCAGTTCTGAAGGCAAAAGGGGGTCCAACACCGTATTAGTATGGTGTTCCTAATAATTCTTTAGGTGAGTGTATATATGAATGTGTATTTGTGTGCACCTGTCTCTATGTGCGCATGTGTATTATAAATGTCTGAATGTATCTGTATCATCTATCTATCTATGTATCTATCTATCATCTACAGTATATATCTCATATCTATCTATCTATCTGTTTCGTATCTATCTTTCTATTTTGTATCTATCTACCTACAGTAACTATTATCTATCTATTTATCTATCATTTATATATCTCATATCTATCTGTTTTATATCTATCTGTTGTGTCTCTATCTTGCAGGCTAGGGGTTAAACGCTGTGAACCGCGGTCATTTCTCGGAGATTAGACCCTGTACATTTATTATCTCCTGGTTAGTAGATGTTGCTCCCCGGAGCTCAGCTCTTTCCTACCGCACTACGGTTTCCCAGTCAGCGGATCCTGCGGTTTCCATTACATTCGGAGCCAATCTCCCTTCTTATTAATTCTCCGCAGTCAGTGTAGATGACGCCTGACGCGTTTCTGTCCTCTGCTGCCGCCTGGGGCTTTAGCCTAACATCTAAACTGTCTAGAAGAAAAGCCGGCCATAGCAAAAAGTCTGTAAGAAAATGGTGCAAAATACAAACATATAACTCATCGTATAGAGAATCAAGCTGGTGTCCGGTCTGGGGCCAGGGGCCCCACCTACTATGTGCCTCCTATAATGCTGGTGTAGATGGGTCATTGGGCCCCCTTCGGCACCAGGGTCCAGCTAACGGGGGATCCTGGCGATCTGGTTTAACGCCGTGCTGCATTCCTGTTGCGTTTGGTATAAAAAACATTCAATGGATTCCTGGCTCATCCCCTTCCCCCCGCTTAATGACAACCTGGCCTACGGCAAAGACGAATAAAGCTATTCAAATTCAATTATGATGTAGCACAGAACGCTTGTATGTCGTGCGCCCCGGAGGAACGGCGCGAAATGAAAAACACAGAGAGAACCCTACAGGAGATGGATCAGCGCTGCCATGTGCAGCAGGGCGGATAATGGGACCGCCGCAGTCCCCGGGGAAGGAAAAGACTTGTAGCTGGAATCACAGTAGGTGCATTATATTTCAGAATATTACCAGAAGTATGTGACCCCCCCAGCATGTGGAGTTGTCAGACCCCCCCTATTTTAGAAATGCCTATTCTTGTCCGCACAATCTTTTTTGCGGGGACACAGAACGGACACACGGACGTGGACGGCGTGCGGTGTGCTGTCCGCATCTGCGGCCCCATTGAAAGGATTGGGTCCTCATCCGATCCGGAAAAAAAATGAATACGGTTGTGTGCATGGGGCCCTAATCAAACAGCCCCGACTGCAGACTGATACATTGTAACAAACTATCAGGACAAGAGAAAGACGTGTGCTGCTTGCACGTATAATGCGGTGGTGTAAGTAGTGCTGCCATCTCCACTCACCAGGTTTGCACCCCCATCATTATCCTGTGACTGGCGCTATTAGGGGCATATGGTACAGGCACCCTGGGGAACATTTAAGACAGGCACTACAGGAGCATCTATGGAGGGTGCTACAGGGACAAGCCCTGTGGGGGGCATCTGTGGCAGGCACTGTGGGGGGCATCTATGGCAGGCACTGTGGGGGGCATCTATGGCAAGCACTGTGAGGGGCATCTATGGCAGGCACTGTGGGGGGCATCTATGGCAAGCACTGTGGGGGGCATCTATGGTAAGCACTGTGGGGGCATCTGTGGCAGGCACTGTGGGGGGCATCTATGGTAAGCACTGTGGGGGCATCTGTGGCAGGCACTGTGGGGGGCATCTATGGTAAGCACTGTGGGGGGCATCTGTGGCAGGCACTGTGGGGGGCACCTATGGCAAGCACTGTGGGGGGCATCTGTGGCAGGCACTGTGGGGGGCATCTATGGCAAGCACTGTGGGGGGCATCTATGGCAGGCACTGTGGGGGGCATCTATGGCAGGCACTGTGGGGGGCATCTATGGCAGGCACTGTGGGGGCATCTATGGCAGGCCCTGTGGGGGGCATCTATGGTAAGCACTGTGGGGGCATCTGTTGCAGGCACTGTGGGGGGCATCTGTGGCAGGCACTGTGGGGGGCATCTATGGCAGGCCCTGTGGGGGGCATCTATGACAGGCACTGTGGGGGCATCTATGGCAGGCACTGTGGGGGGCATCTATGGCAGGCACTGTGGGGGAATCTATGAAAGCACTGTGGGGGCATCTGTGGCAGGCACTGTGGGGGGCATCTGTGGCAAGCACTGTGGGGGGCATCTATGGCAAGCACTGTGGGGGGCATCTATGGCAGGCACTGTGGGGGGCATCTGTGGCAGGCACTGTGGGGGGCTTCTATGGCAAGCACTGTGGGGGGCATCTATGGCAGGCACTGTGGGGGGCATCTATGGCAGGCACTGTGGGGGGCATCTATGGCAGGCACTGTGGGGAGCATCGATGGCAGGCACTTTGGGGGGCATCGATGGCAAGCACTGTGGGGGATCTATGGCAGGCACTGTAGGGGAATCAATGGCAGGCACTGTGGGGGGCATCTATGGCAGGCACTGTGGGGGGCATCGATGGCAGGCACTGTGGGGGGCATCTGTGGCTGGCACTGTGGGGGGCATCTATGGCAGGCACTGTGGGGGGCATCTATGGCAGACACTGTGGGGGGCATCTATGGCAAGCACAGTGGGGGCATCTATGGCAGGCACTGTGGGGGGCATCTATGGCAGGCACTGTGGGGGGCATCTATGGCAGGCACTGTGGGGGGCATCTGTGGCAGGCACTGTGGGGGGCATCTATGGGGGGCATCTATGGCAGGCACTGTGGGGGGCATCTATGGCAAACACTGTGGGGGGCATCTGTGGCAGGCACGGTGGGGGGCATATGTGACATGCAGGTTTGGGTGCAATGAATGCTATTTTTGGAGAATATGGCATTATAGAATTCTTAAAGGGGTATTCCAACCACAATAATTTCTTTATCTATCCACTGGATTGGTGATGTTAGATCAGTGGGGGATCTGACCACTGCTGCGCCGGATAACTGTGTCTACGGTAGGGGGCATTTGACTGGTGCGGTAGTCGAGCACACTCCCTGCTCTGCTATGGCACTGATGGAAAACACTGAGCACAGCAGTCGCCCACCTCCGATTTATCCAGCGGAGGGTGAGCTGACACCCCATGCTGCAATCCCATAAACTGTATATTCCATAATCCTGAATATTAAATGGCGCCAGAGAAAGTACAACTTGTCCCCCAAAAACCAAGCCTTCCTGCCTACCACTATGTGAACGGGAAAATAAAAAGGTTATGGCGTTTGTAAGGCGCGGAGGAAAAAGCAAAAACGTAGAAATTCTTTTTGGTCCAGTCCTTATGAAATTAATGTTAGCATCCCTGGTGGTCTAGGGCAGTAAAGGCTTAATGTCAGTTCTCAACCCGGGTGGTTTAGTGTGGTGAAGGGGTTAATGCCTGCGTACTTGTTGGTTTAGGGCATTACCCCTAGACCCCTGTATGTTCTGTGGTCATCCACAAAACCTCACCTCACATAGTCACATCCAGACAGTCCCCCCCATCTGTGCCGCTCTGCCCGGTATGTCATCAGCCGCTGCACAGGTAACGTTGTGTTCTAGCAGAATGAGGCTCCATTCACACGTCCGCAATTCTGTTCCGCATTTTGCATATGTGCTGTCCGGGTCCGCAATTCCGTTCCCGGAAAAAATAGTGCCGGCGATGTGCGGTCCGCAAAATGCGGAATGCACATTGCCGGTGTCCATGTTTTGCGGATCTGCAGATCCGTGGATCCGCAAAAAACACATACTGATGAGTGAATGGACCCTTAGTAGCAAAAGTCACCAGAACAGGGCAAAATAATATCTCGGGTCTCTGCATAGATGATATTGTGTACACCTGTGTAGATGGTATCTAGTGCCACTGCTTACGTGGTATCTAGTGCCACTGCTTACATGGTATCTAGTATCACTGCTTACATGGTATCTAGTATCACTGCTTACATGGTATCTAGTGCCACTGCTTACATGGTATCTAGTATCACTGCTTACATGGTATCTAGTATCACTGCTTACATGGTATCTAGTGCCACTGCTTACGTGGTATCTAGTGCCACTGCTTACGTGGTATCTAGTGCCACTGCTTACGTGGTATCTAGTTCCACTGCTTACATGGTATCTAGTATTACTGCTTACATGGTATCTAGCGCCACTGCCTACATTGTATCTAGGACCACTGCTTACGTGGTATCTAGTGCCACTGCTTACGTGGTATCTAGGGCCACTGCTTACATTGTATCTAGGACCACTGCTTACGTGGTATCTAGTGCCACTGCTTACGTGGAATCTAGGGCCACTGCTTACGTGGTATCTAGTGCCACTGCTTACATGGTATCTAGTATCACTGCTTACGTGGTATCTAGTGCCACTGCTTACGTGGTATCTAGTGCCACTGCCTACATGGTATCTAGCGCCACTGCTTACATGGTATCTACTGCCACTGCTTACATGGTATCTAGTGCCACTGCTTACATGGTATCTAGTATCACTGCTTACATTGTATCTAGTGCCACTGCTTACGTGGTATCTAGTGCCACTGCTTACATGGTATCTAGTATCACTGCTTACATTGTATCTAGTGCCACTGCTTACGTGGTATCTAGTGCCACTGCTTACGTGGTATCTAGCGCCACTGCTTACATGGTATCTACTGCCACTGCTTACATGGTATCTAGTGCCACTGCTTACATGTTATCTAGTGCCACTGCTTACATGGTATCTAGCACCACTGCTTACATGGTATCTAGCGCCACTGCTTACATGGTATCTAGTGCCACTGCTTACGTGGTATCTAGTGCCACTGCTTACATGGTATCTAGTATCACTGCTTACATTGTATCTAGTGCCACTGCTTACGTGGTATCTAGCACCACTGCTTACATGGTATATACTGCCACTGCTTACATGGTATCTAGTGCCACTGCTTACATGGTATCTAGCGCCACTGCTTACATGGTATCTAGCACCACTGCTTACATGGTATCTAGTGCCACTGCTTATATGGTATCTAGCACCACTGCTTACATGGTATCTAGTATCGCTGCTTACATGGTATCTAGTGCCACTGCTTATATGGTATCTAGCGCCACTGCTTACATGTTATCTAGCGCCACTGCTTACATGGTATCTAGTATCACTGCTTACATGGTATATAGCCTGTGTCTGTTTTGCGGACAAGACTAGGCATTGCTACACTGAGTACCGGATGCACGCGTACCGCATCCGTATTTTGGATACAGTCGTGTGAATGGGGCCTAAAACTGGTCTACAGCATATCTACTAACTACACAGACTATAATACCGCAGTCTGTATAAATGACCCCCGTAGACCCGTCCTATGTGGCTACGATCATTTCTTACCATTGCACAAGTGGTGATCGAATATCGCCATGTAGTCCATGACGGCGGGTGCCCGCAGGGCGGTGAGGTGGCGGCTCAGACGCTGCACATCCCTCCGGTGTGTCCTCCGCTCTGCTGTTTTAATCCCAATATGTACTGAGTAACGACAACAACCCCCCTCCTCCGAAGTGCGAAATCAATCTGACAGCCACGTGTCCTGCTGGCCATGAATGAACTCTTCACCTCATTGGCTGTCAATACTTCCTATGGGATGATTGGTGGAGTAGTACACAAATGGGATGCGACGTCCTGTGGCACGTACAGTCTTCTTGTGAGTGATGTGCTCAGGCGTCCTGCTGCTGCCATGTGCCGAGAGGAAAACCAGTCTTGTGATGTCACCAGAGAGACGCAGAAGGGGTTAATAAAAAGGCAGCGTTGCCCATCAGGATTCCTGGAAAGCTGGGTGACAAGGGCTTTTCCTAGAAATAGATAGATTCTGTACAGCTCTAGTAATTCTGCTCCCCCCGTTGCCCAGAAACTCCTCCAACTGTTATTTCCGCCATCTGGGTGCTCGGGATCCCGCTGAAGATAAAGGCTATGGACACCTTCGGGGGCATTTTTTTTATATTGCATTTTACTCATTTTGGTATAAAAATCTTTTTTTTTATTGGTCTTTATTAAAAATCTTCAGCTGTTTCTGAGACGTGAGGGTTAAAAATCAGTCTGTTTGCATGCTGCCCCTTTCTATTTTCTTTGAATTCCATCATCTGGCGGCTCATGTGTAGCTCTTACCTCAGATCTCCTGACACTTCTTGTCAGTTTGTTAAGAATTGATCTATGAGTGTTTATGAGGTCAGGAGATCAGAGATAAGAGCTACACATGAGCCGCCAGATGACGGGATTCAAAGAAAATAGAAAGGGGCAGCTTGCAGACTGATTTTTAACCCTTGCACCTCAGAAACGGCTGAAGATTTTTGAATAAAGACTAATTGAAAAAAAGATTTTTAGCACAAAATTTGTAAAATGCATTTTTTTTATAATTGCATTTGACTCATTTTGGGATAAAAATCATTTTTTTTAATGGTCTTTATTAAAAATCTTCAGCTGTTTCTGAGATGCACGGGTTAAAATTCTGTCTGTTTGCAAGCTGCCACTTTCTATTTTCTTCGAATCCCATCATCTGGCGGCTCATGTGTAGCTCTTACCTCTGATCTCCTGACCTAAAAAAAAAAACACTTCTTGTCAGCTTGTTAAGAATTGATCTTTGAGTGTTTATAAGGTCAGGAGATCAGAGATGAGAGCTACACATGAGCCGCCAGATGACGGGATTCGAAGAAAATAGAAAGGGGTAGCTTGCAAACAGACTGATTTTTAACCCTTGCTTCTCAGAAACGGCTGAAGATTTTTTAATAAAGACCAATTGAAAAAATGATTTTTAGCACAAAATGAGTAAATGTAATGTATGTACACCGTGACTGCACCAGCAGAATAGTGAGTGCAGCTCTGGGACATAATACAGGATGTAACTCAGGATCAGTACAGGATAAGTAATGTATGTACACAGTGACTGCACCAGCAGAATAGTGAGTGCAGCTCTGGGACATAATACAGGATGAAACTCAGGATCAGTACAGGATAAGTAATGTATGTAAATAGTGACTCCACCAGCAGAATAGTGAGTGCAGCTCTGGAGTATAATACAGGATGTAACTCAGGATCAGTACAGGATAAGTAATGTAATGTATGTACACAGTGACTCCACCAGCAGAATAGTGAGTGCAGCTCTGGAGTATAATACAGGATGTAACTCAGGATCAGTACAGGATAAGTAATGTAATGTATGTACACAGTGACTCCATCAGCAGAATAGTGAGTGCAGCTCTGGAGTATAATACAGGATGTAACTCAGGATCAGTACAGGATAAGTAATGTAATGTATGTACACAGTGACTGCACCAGCAGAATAGTGAGTGCAGCTCTGGAGTATAATACAGGATGTAACTCAGGATTAGTACAGGATAAGTAATGTAATGTATGTACACAGTGACTCTACCAGCAGAATAGTGAGTGCAGCTCTGGAGTATAATACAGGATGTAACTCAGGATCAGTACAGGATAAGTAATGTAATGTATGTACACAGTGACTCCACCAGCAGAATAGTGAGTGCAGCTCTGGAGTATAATACAGGATGTAATTTAGGATCAGTAATGTAATGTATGTACACAGTGACTGCACCAGCAGAATAGTGAGTGCAGCTCTGGGGTATAATACAGGATGTAACTCAGGATCAGTACAGGATAAGTGATGTAATGTATGTACACAGTGACTCTACCAGCAGAATAGTGAGTGCAGCTCTGGAGTATAATACAGGATGTAACTAAATGATTTTCCTATTTCATGACGTAAAGTCATAGTTTTATTAAAGACACGGAGGCGAGTATTGCTATCTCCTTCTTTACTTCCACCAATAGCAGCAAAGGAAAAATTAACATAATCAAAACAACAAAGGACCCTCCCCTAACAGATCCTATAATAAGCAGTGTCCTCTTCATAACTTCCTCTTTCTTTGAATCCACGACACCAACCGCCAACCATAACCGAAAACGAATCGAACTGGAACTGGAACCGACACGGCCCCTTCTGGTCCCTCCGACTGAAGAACTCAAGCCAACATGGCTAACACCTCAGGAAACCTGGAACAACACGGAACGCCATCTGCCAAGGAGTTCTCAACCTGAAACAGAACAAATAATATAGCCAGTGTAAGCACATGGGTACAAAATGCGCAATCTCGACCCAATAACGGTCGCACACCAAAAAGGTCGCTGAAACAACCATAATAAAACTGAACGGCAAAACGTCATAAATAACAATAAAAGACAGTCAAACAGTCAATAACAATAATAACATAACAACCGGGGGGGGGGGCAAGAGAAACCTAGGGCGGGCAATACTCGCCTCCGTGTCTTTAATAAAACTATGACTTTACGTCATGAAATAGGAAAATCATTTAGTTTTACAGCAAGACACGGAGGCTTCGTATTGCAAGTTCAAAGCTGCTCAATAATAGCTGAAAACACGTGAGTAGGAGGACGGAAATAAAATTCTGTGAACGTCGTGGCCCTAGACCAGTCAGCCAGACGCAGAATGTCCTCCAAACGAGCCCCCGAAACTGCCAGGGCAGTAGCAGCCGCGCCCCTGGCCGAGTGAGCGGTAAAGATCGTCGTATCAATCCCTGAAAGGGACATGACCCACTTCATCCATCTCGCCAAAGTGGGACTGGTCACCGGGCCAAAGGGATGGCGAATAGAGAGGAAAAGCTGCCGAATGTCCGCAGAACGGTGAGACCGAGTGCGCAACTCATATTCCCGCAGGCAAACTACCGGACAGAGCGCCGGAGAAGACGGAAAACTGGGATAGGACACCGACCGAATATTGGTCTTGGTACGCCGTGTGATGTTAAAAGTAACACCCTCGGGCGTAAAGGACCTGGCATCATGATCCAGAGCCCTAACATCTGAGACCCTCTTACAGGAAATCAGGCAAAAAAGAGTCAGCAATTTGGCCGACAGCTGACGGAGGGAAAGAGACGCGTTGTCGGGCCAGGACGAGAGAAAAGACAGGACCAGGGAGACATCCCACGTAGCGGTGAAACGCGGCCGAGGAGGCCGAGCCAAACGCGAGCCACGTAAAAGCCGAGACACCAAAGGGTGTTGACCAGCAGGAACGCCATCAAAACCCTGATGAGTCGAGGAAATCGCGGAACGGAACAAATTGATGGTCCGATAAGCTTTCCCTGCCTCAAAAAGAGACGTCAGGAATTGCAATAAATGGGTCACAGACGCCGAAACGGGATCCAGGTCCCGTTCCATGCACCAGCCAACCCAAGATCCCCAAGCTGCCCGGTAAGATTTTCGGGTGCCGGGAGCCCAAGCGTTGTCCAGGAGGCGTCTAGTTGCCTCCGAAACTCCCTCGACCTCGCCTGGAGTCCTGAGATTCGGCACGCCAGAAGTTGAAGGGAGCCGTCGACCAGGAGAGGATGTGGGGCACCCAGCGGGTCCTGGAGGAGATCCGTCCGTGTCGGGAGTAGGAGAGGCACATCCACCAGGAGTTCCAGGATAATCGGGTACCAGGCTTGAGACCCCCAGAAGGGAATCACCACCACCAATTCCGCCGCCTGACGACGAGTCTGTAACAGCATCCTCGGAATCATGGCGAACGGCGGAAATGTGTAATGTAGGGCTGCAGACCAGTCCTGGAGAAACGCATCCACCGCCTCTGCCTCCGGATCCGGACGCCAGCTGAAGAACCTGGGCAGGTGAGCGTTGAGACGGGACGCGAAGAGGTCTATGGAACAAGGACCCCAGATGTCCGAGATCATGGAGAACATCTCCGGATTCAACCTCCAGTCGCTGCCGTCCGTGAAGCATCGGGAGCTCCAATCCGCTCGGTAGTTGTGGAGACCCGGAAGGTACTCCGCTTGAACCATGATGTCCCTGGACAGACAGTAGGACCAGAACTCCTTCGCCAGTCGGGCTAAGGTGGCCGATTGAGTGCCGCCTAGATGATTGACGTATCGGACCGCCGACACGTTGTCCATGCATAGACGGATGCATGCATGCGCCATGTCCTTGGTGAAACTCCTGATGGCAAACGAACCCGCTAGAAGTTCCAGAGCGTTGATGTGAAAACGGGTCTCGGACTCCGACCATCGACCGCCAGTGGAGATACCCTCGCAGTGGGCCCCCCAGCCTTGGAGACTCGCGTCCGACTCCACCGTGAATTCCGGTTGGAATCCGAAAATTGCTCTGCCGTTCCAGGCTTCCAAGTTGCTCAACCACCAACGGAGTTCCTCCTGAGCTTCCTGATCCAGAATCACTGCGTCTGCAAACGAGGCCCCGGCACGGAGGTGGGCGATCTTCAGACGCTGTAAAGCCCGATAATGGAGTGGAGCGGGGAAGACTGCCTGGATAGAGGAGGCTAATAGCCCAATGATGCGAGCCAGATGGCGTAGCGATAGGGAGGGAGTAGAGAGAGCATGTCTCAACTCCTTGCGTATCGTCCGTAACTTCTCCGCAGGAAGACTGAGGGATTCCGCGACAGAGTCCACCGTGAAGCCCAGAAACTCCATACGCCGAGACGGTGTGAGACAGGACTTCTCGAGATTGAGTAGAAAACCCAGACTCGTCAGCAGATCCGAGGTCCACTGGTGGTGTTGTAGCAGAGACTGCTGACATTGGTGCATAACGAGGATGTCGTCCAGGTATATGACAAGACGCACCCCCCGACTCCGCAGCCAGGCCATGACTGGGCGCAGTAACTTGGTGAAGCACCAAGGCGCCGAAGAAAGGCCGAACGGTAGGCAAGTGAAGCGCCACACTTCGCCCTTCCACAGGAAGCGAAGAAGGTCCCTGGAGGAGGAGGCAACCGGAACCGTCAGATAGGCATCCTTGAGATCCAGCTTCACCATCCAGTCCCCTGGAATCAGCAAGTCCCGAAGGAGGTGAATCCCCTCCATCTTGAAGTGGCGGTAGCGCACCACAGAGTTCAGAGCCCGGAGATTTATGACCGGACGAAATTGTCCCCCTTTTTTCTGAACTAGAAAAATGTGGCTGAGAACGCCCCTTCGGGTAGGAGGGGCCCGTTCTATCGCACCCTTGTGCAAGAGGGAAACAAGTTCTACGTCCACCAGCTCCCTGTCCGGTAGCGCCAGGGGGGGGGGAGACAGGACGAAATCTGGGGAACCCGTAAGCTCTATGTGGAACCCCTGTACAGTGTTCAGCACCCATGGGTCTGAAGTGATGTTGGACCAAACGTGGGAACATAGACGGAGTCTGCCCCCTACGCGAGGGGCGGAAGAAGTCCCCACTGGGGAAAGACTTACCGAAAGCTTTTCTGTAGCTGGGATTTCCTCGAACCGACCTGGAACGCCATTGGCCGCCTCTGGCCGGGAAGAACGAGGGGGGATTCCTTTGGTCCTGGAAAGGAGGCCTCTGGTTGAAGGAGCCTCTGCCCGAGCTGCGGGCTTGATAACTGGAGCGGCCGGACAGATGGCCCCTACCACTGCCGGCCCTAGTGGAGACCCGTCCCTGAAATACCCTTTTCATGGAGGACTGGGCCTTGTCCAATGCGGTAAACGCTCCAACGTACCTGCTGAGGTCCTTAATGAAGGAATCCCCGAACAGTTGACCCTGAGCCTCCTTCCCTGTCTCAGTGAGTGCCAAGTTGGCCAATTTTGGGTCGATCTTAAACAGGATGGCTTTACGCCTTTCAATAGACAGGGAGGAGTTAGTGCTGCCCGCAATGCAAATGGCTCTTTGAATCCAGCCAGCAAGCTCCTCCGGATCAACCGGAGAGCCGTCCACCTTGGCCGATTCGGCCATCTCAAAAATTTTGGCTAGGGGGCCAAAAATGTCGAGGAGCTTGTCCTGACAACTCTTTATAGCGGAATCTAGGCCTTTACGGGGATTCCAGCCGGTTTTGGCCAAAAACTGCGTCATCTTTTGATCCACAGCTGGCGTTTCGCAGACCTTGTTTGGGATTAATGGTCTGGGGCATTCCGCACGGAGCTTACTGCGCGCCTCTTTGCTGAGAGGACGACGCACCCAATGCTCCAGGTAGTCGCTCACATGAGCTACAGGTATCCACTCCGCCGACCTAGGGTGGTGGAGGGCATCAGGGTCAAATAGTGGGTTGCCAGAGGGATCCACCAGGCTAGAAGCCGTGTTAGGAGCAGAGGTGGATGCGCCCACGGACCCAGATGTGGACGGCCTAGGGCCTGAGGTACCTGGAAACTCCTGTTCCATCTCCAACTCTCCATCAGAGTGGTCACCTGCCTCCGCATAAGCCTCCATGTCAGATTCATTATCAGAATCTATGTCATAAGTTTGTGCTCTAGCACTTTTCCACGTTCGCGCCCTTTCTGCCTGGCGCGGTAAGGCTCTTTTGCGCGATCTAAGCGCGCTATCCTGGGTGGCTTGGATCACACCAATCAAATTCTCCTGGGACATGATTTTGTTATCCTAAACAAGGGACTAATTACAGGGCAATCGATGGGGCACCTAGTCTGATGGTGGCTAACAGAGGAGCCCAATCTGTGGCAGAAAAACTAACCTATCTAGGGGTTAGTCACCCCAAGCGCCGCAGGTAGCAGGAGCCGATCCGGAGGTGAGCACAGTAGCGGAGCACTGGCGAATGCTCCGAAATCTCGCGAGATGACGGGCGGGAGCTCCCAAGATGGCCGCCGAGATCTCGCGAGATCTCGGAGCCGCGGGAAGCTACAGGAGAAAAGCCCGCCGAAAGACTATGTCGCCGGAGACCCGGGGAGAGTAATCGGAGCGGCGCAGAGGTAGGGGGAGAGGAGGGGGGTTAAGAACATACCCCAAAGTGAAAGGCTGAGGGGAAAAGAATAAATGCCAAGGCAGAGAGGAGAGAGGAAGGGGGGAACGACCCCCAGATGCAGGCCGCAACAGGTGTATGGGGGATAAAGCAATACAGGGATAAGACCCCACAAGGAAGTGAACAGGGGGGGAACCCTGCAACAGTTCAGTACAGCATAAATATACTAGGCCAGAATTGAAATACCAAACAAAGACACAAATGCTTCCTGAATCAAAAATCACACAATCAGATAAATAGATCACTTATCTTTGGTGGAGCAGCAAAGAAAGAGGAAGTTATGAAGAGGACACTGCTTATTATAGGATCTGTCAGGGGAGGGGCCTTTGTTGTTTTGATTATGTTAATTTTTCCTTTGCTGCTATTGGTGGAAGTAAAGAAGGAGATAGCAATATGAGCCTCCGTGTCTTGCTGTAAAACTCAGGATCAGTACAGGATAAGTAATGTAATGTATGTACACAGTCACTCCACCAGCAGAATAGTGAGTGCAGCTCTGGAGTATAATACAGGATGTAACTCAGGATCAGTACAGGATAAGTGATGTAATGTATGTACACAGTGACTGCACCAGCAGAATAGTGAGTGCAGCTCTGGAGTATAATACAGGATGTAACTCAGGATCAGTACAGGATAAGTGATGTAATGTATGTACACAGTGACTCCACCAGCAGAATAGTGAGTGCAGCTCTGGAGTATAATACAGGATGTAACTCAGGATCAGTACAGGATAAGTAATGTATGTACACAGTGACTGCACCAGCAGGATAGTGAGTGCAGCTCTGGAGTATAATACAGGATGTAACTCAGGATCAGTACAGGATTAGTAATGTAATGTATGTACACAGTGACTGCACCAGCAGAATAGTGAGTGCAGCTCTGGAGTATAATACAGGATGTAACTCAGGATCAGTACAGGATAAGTAATGTATGTACACAGTGACTGCACCAGCAGGATAGTGAGTGCAGCTCTGGAGTATAATACAGGATGTAACTCAGGATCAGTACAGGATAAGTGATGTAATGTACAGCACTTACACGTTATTTACAGCTGCAATAACTAATAAAAATATAAAAATAAATAATAACAAAATAATCGTAAGTGACATGTGACCACGATCCCAGCACATGAAGCTCTCCAGTAGTTGTCTTCATATTATCCTCCCACGACTACGCGATCACTTAGCCTCCTGCATTCGGCCTGCCAGCGGGACCTACGAGAATTTGTAAAAAGTAATTACAGTCCTGGGGCCGACATAATCCAAAAACAATCACAATGTAATTTCCTAGTTAAGATGAAATATAATAGTAGATGAGAAATGATGGCAATTACAGCGGTGTGCGCACTTCGCCATGTATCCGACTAATGTTCCTCCTACACCTGGGTGTATAAATAGCGCAGGCCCGGGGCGAAAAAACTGCAAAAATGAGTTCATGAGCTGTATACTGGTAATAATGTGCTGGAGGTTGTGGAGAAGAGGGAGAGGGGAACATAAAAACAATGGCTGCCGGATTCATTTGTGGGGGGGGGGGGGATCATGGTCATGGTGGTCCTGAGTCACATGACAGCCCTAGCTGTGCAGGGGAGCGTGTCAATATGCGCCCTCCCCCTCAGAGAACACCAGGGACTGTCACAGGACTGGACACCAGCAAAACATCAGAACAGAAACCAGTGAAGAGATTTCTGTCTTCAGGGGATTTACTGTTAGTTTGTATCCATATAAAACATCATAAAGTGAAACAACACAGACGAGTCTGCGACCACTGACTGAGGAGCTTACAGGCCTAGGGGGTCATCTATTACACAGAAATACTCCGAAGTCAGGGGACAGCATCTCCTATATACAGTGTCAGTCAGCATCCCCTATATACAGTGTCAGTCTGCATTCCCCTATATACAGTGTCAGTCAGCATCCCCTATATACAGTGTCAATCTGCATTCCCCTATATACAGTGTCAGTGTCAGGATTCGAACCCATGACCGGCCATGTCCCAGGCGGTAGCTCTAGCCACTAGACTACCAACCCTTCTGGACTTTTCCTTCTACTGAACTCTTTGATCTACCTTGTTCCAGCCTTGCCTTGTTAATCTCTGTGATTCCTTGCACCTGCTACTTCCTCTTTATAAGCCCAGCCTCTTGCACCAGATCCCTGCTGGTTATTGTTCTTCTGGACTTGATCCTGCTGCATCTACTGCTGTTGCTACTGCTACCAACTCGACTGCTGCCGACCACGGAATTGTCCCCGACTACTCTTCTGCTTGTCCCTACCAACTGAACTGCTACCACCGTACCCGATCCGGATTGTCTGACCACGCTCACTGCCGCCTGCCCTGACCCACCGCCTGCCCACCGATTACGCTTCTGCCTGACTTCCTGCAACTACAACCTGCCTGCGGTCCTTGCCACTGGGCTCCCACCTCCAGCCAGCTGTCCTCTGACTCAGGTGAGCCTGTAGGATTGTAACAGAATAACCAGCCTAAAAATGGAGTCCGCGATG
This sequence comes from Bufo gargarizans, assembly GCF_014858855.1. NCBI lineage: Eukaryota > Metazoa > Chordata > Amphibia > Anura > Bufonidae > Bufo > Bufo gargarizans. The sequence goes on along the minus strand of NC_058083.1, from coordinate 46,789,797 downwards.
GCCACCCTGCGCAAACAAGTCTCCGAACTTCAGGAGTTTGGCACCTCTGCCCAAAAGGAAATGGCTCAACTTCAAGGCGCAATCCAGAGCCAACAGAGGGAAATTATTGACTTGCAGCGTCAACTACTGGACGTACGCGGCGCGGTTACAGACACCCGCATGCCTCTCCCGTCAAAGTTTAACGGCGATCGGCGCCAGTTTCGGGGGTTCCTCAACCAGTGCCGTATCTACTTTCAGATGCAGCCAGGCTCCTTTTCCTCAGACAGAAAGAAGATCCTGTTCATCATTAACCTTCTAACTGACGAGGCCCTGGCATGGGCATCCCCATATGTGGAATCCCACAGTCCCTTATTAAATAACCTAGACAACTTCACCGCAGCCATGAGCCAAGTCTTCGACGACCCTAACTGCTACGCGACTGCCGAGGCTAGGCTGCACAGTCTACGGCAGGGAAGACGCTCTGTAGCCGAGTATACCTCCGAGTTCCGCCGCTGGGTCACGGATACCACCTGGAACCCCGCTGCTCAGAAAAGTCAATTTCGCCGCGTCAACTGCGGACTCTCCAAACTTATAAAGGATGAGCTCGCCAGGGTAGACGCCCCAGACGATCTGGATGACTTCGTCCAACTGTGCATCCGAATTGACCGGAGACTTGCGGAAAGAAGGAGAGAAAGACTCTGGTCCTTAGATAACAGGCCCGCGTACTCTTTCACTCCAACGACTCAGCCGGCTCACCAACCCTCCACCGAACCGATGCAGGTCGACACACTGCGCAAGACTCTATCGGCTGCTGAAAAGGAGAGACGACTGGCCGCAGGCCTCTGCCTTTACTGTGGCGAGCCAGGGCACTTCGCTATTAAGTGCCCCAATAAGACTCGCCGAACCATCGCTGTCACTAAATTACGGGAATTACAACAAGCCACAATCTCACCCTTGGCCTCTGAAACCATGGACATTACAGGTACCGGGTCCCACTTCATTGTACCCATCCTTATCACCATTGGGGAACGACAGCTTCCCTGCTCTGCAATGCTTGACTCGGGGGGCCGGCGGAAATTTCATGGACTTGACCTTCGCCCATGAGAACAACATACCACTGGTAACCAGGGCAGCCACCATCGATCTGGAAACCGTCGATGGGACCCCGCTCTCTTCTGGGCCGGTTACGCACCAAACCGCTGATCTTCAACTCCTCGTCAAACCCGATCATCAGGAAACCATTCACTTCTCCCTGATTACCTCCCCTAAGTTTCCGGTGATCCTAGGCATCCCTTGGTTGGAAACCCACAACCCATTGGTGGACTGGGACGCCCGCTGCATACGGTTTCGCTCGGACTTTTGTTCTCAGAACTGTTTACGTGAATCCGTCCCTCCTCCGCCCGAAGAACCTACCATATTCGGACTATCGACCGAGGAGCTTTTACCCCCTCAATATCGGGAGTTCCAGGATGTCTGTGACAAAAGAAATGCAGACAAACTGCCCCCGCATCGGCCTTATGACTGCCCGATTGAGCTGCTACCTGGAGCCGAAATACCCTTCGGCAGTATATACTCCCTCTCCGAGCCGGAACTCAAGGCCCTGAAGGAGTACCTTGACGAAAATCTAAAAAAAGGTTTTATCCGACCTTCCACATCTCCTGCAGGGGCCCCTTTCTTTTCGTGGAGAAAAAAGACTCCTCTCTACGCCCTTGCATAGATTATCGAAAGCTCAACAACGTTACTGTGAAGAACCGGAACCCTCTCCCCCTGATTTCTGAACTCCTTGAGAGACTTCGGGTGGCAAAAGTCTTCACTAAGCTCGATCTCCGAGGAGCATACAACCTGGTCCGAATTCGCCCGGGGGACGAGTGGAAAACCGCCTTCCGAACCCGCAACGGTCACTTCGAGTATCTGGTCATGCCTTTCGGCCTCTGCAATGCCCCTGCTACCTTCCAACATTTTATCACCGACGTCCTCAGGGACATGCTTGACCAATTTGTGGTAGCATATCTGGACGATATTTTGATTTTCTCAGAAGACCCTGAACAACATCGTGGGCATGTCCGCAGGGTTCTACAGAAACTCCGTGAACAGTCTCTCTATATATTAAACTGGAGAAGTGTGAGTTTGAACAGACTTCCACCCAATTCCTCGGCTATATTATTTCCCCGGAGGGCTTAAGTATGGATCCCAGGAAGATCCAGGCCGTGACTGAGTGGCCCGCCCCGAAGAACGAAAAGGAGGTCCAGAGATTTATAGGTTTCGCAAACTTTTATCGGAAATTCATCAGGAACTTTTCGAAAATCATCGCCCCAATCACTCAACTAACAAAAAAGACTGTCCCCTTCATGTGGACTCCGGAGGCACAGGAGGCCTTTGCTAAACTGAAGTCCCTCTTCACCTCTGCCCCAATCCTGGCCCACCCAAACCCTGAGTTACCATTTACGGTCGAGGTGGACGCCTCCGACACTGCGGTGGGCGCAATTCTGTCTCAACGTTCAGGGGAAAAGATGCTCCTACACCCTTGCGCTTTCTTCTCTCGCCAGATGTCCCCCGCTGAACGGAATTACGACATCGGGAATAAGGAACTGCTGGCAATCAAGGACGCTTTCACCGAGTGGAGACACTTGCTGGAGGGGGCCCACAATCCCATCTCTGTATACACCGACCACCAGAACCTAGAGTTTATCCGCAGCGCCAAGAGACTCACCGCCAGACAGGCCAGGTGGAGTCTGTTTTTCTCCAGATTCAATTTTATTATCTCCTATCGCCCTGGGTCGAAGAACGGCAAAGCGGATGCTCTCTCAAGGATGTTCTCTGAACCCTCTCAGATCAATGAGGCTCCGGCCGGTATCCTTCCCGACAGAAGCATCCTAGGAGCCACCTACTTGAGGGAACTCCTGGGTTCCCTCAAGGAAGGGTATGAGAACGATCACCTCCTCACCTACCCACCTGGAGCTGTAAACCTTACTCTCAAGGGTGGCTACTGGTTGTACCGGGATCAACAGTTGTACGTACCAGAATCTGCACGACTTGACGTACTTAAACTCAACCACGATTCCAAACCGGCCGGCCATCTGGGTATCAGAAGGACCCAGGAGCTCCTCTCCCGTTTCTTCTGGTGGCCAACTTACAGAAAAGATACCGAGAGGTTTGTCTCCTCATGCACGACGTGTGCCCGCAACAAGACCCACAGCTCCTCCCCCGTGGGCTTGCTATGTCCACTCCCGGTTCCCTCCCGCCCCTGGGGTTCAATCTCCATGGACTTTATTGTGGACCTTCCTCCCTCTAAGGGTATGAACACCGTTCTGGTCGTCGTCGACCGTCTCACCAAAATGGCCCACTTCATCCCCTGCAAGGGCCTACCTACCGCCAAACAGACGGCCGATCTGGTACTCCGAGAGGTTTTTAGGCTACATGGGGCCCTGGACGATGTAGTTTCGGATCGGGGAGTACAGTTCACTTCCAGGTTCTGGAGAAACTTCTGTCAAGCCCTTGGGATCAAGGTGAACCTGTCTTCTGCGTTCCACCCCCAATCCAATGGGCAGACCTAGAGAACAAATCAAATTCTCGAGCAGTATTTGCGCTGTTTTGTCACCCATCTGCAGGACGACTGGCTGGACCACCTCTCCATGGCCGAGTTTGCCTATAACAATGCGGAGCACAGTTCTACCCAGTTCTACGCTAACACCGGCCTACACCCAACCTTCATCCCTCATTTGCCCATTTCCACCACAGTCCCAGCTGTGGCTGAACGTCTTGCAAGTCTACAACAGGCACAGGAAAATATTCGGGATAATTTACAACGAGCCCAGAGCAGCTTCAAGCAGGCAGCGGATAAACACCGCAAACCCGCTCCGGAATTCCAGGTAGGAGACAAGGTGTGGCTCTCCACCAGAAACCTAAGCCCAAAGGTTCCCTCCCGGAAGTTGGGCCAAAAATACATGGGTCCTTTCCAGATCACGGCTCGAATCAACGAAGTCACCTTCCGACTCAACCTTCCTGACTCCATCCGAGTGCACCCGGTTTTCCACTGCTCTCTCCTGAAACCACATGTTGAGAACACTTTCCCAGGCCGCCACCCCCCTCCTCCTCCTCCGGTAAGAGTACAAGACCGGTAAGAGTACAAGACCAGGAGGAATACATTGTGGCCAAGATCCTTGACTCCAGACTCCACCATGGAAGGCTGCAGTATCTAGTTGGGTGGAAGGGCTATTCCCCCGAGGATAACTCCTGGGAGCCGGAGGAAAATGTCCATGCCCCCAGACTGGTAAAAGCTTTCCACCAAAGACATCCCGATAAACCATCATCTGCGGTGCCCAGAGGTCACCTTGGAGGGGGGGGGAGTACTGTCAGGATTCGAACCCATGACCTGCCATGTCCCAGGCGGTAGTTCTAGCCACTATACTACCAACCCTTCTGGACTTTTCCTTCTACTGAACTCTTTGATCTACCTTGTTCCAGCCTTGCCTTGTTAATCTCTGTGATTCCTTGCACCTGCTACTTCCTCTTTATAAGCCCAGCTTCTTGCACCAGATCCCTGCTGGTTATTGTTCTTCTGGACTTGATCCTGCTGCATCTACTGCTGTTCCTCTGTTGCTACTGCTGCCGACCACGGAATTTTCCCCGACTACTCCGTAAATTGCAAAAATGAGTTCATGAGCTGTATACTGGTAATAATGTGCTGGAGGTTGTGGAGAAGAGGGAGAGGGGAACATAAAAACAATGGCTGCCGGATTAATTTGTGGGGGGGGGATCATGGTCATGGTGGTCCTGAGTCACATGACAGCCCTAGCTGTGCAGGGGAGCGTGTCAATATGCGCCCTCCCCCTCAGAGAACACCAGGGACTGTCACAGGACTGGACACCAGCAAAACATCAGAACAGAAACCAGTGAAGAGATTTCTGTCTTCAGGGGATTTACTGTTAGTTTGTATCCATATAAAACAGCATAAAGTGAAACAACACAGACGAGTCTGCAACCACTGACTGAGGAGCTTACAGGCCTAGGGGGTCATCTATTACACAGAAATACACCGAAGTCAGGGGACAGCATCCCCTATATACAGTGTCAGACAGAATCCCCTATATACAGTGTCAGTCAGCATTCCCCTATATACAGTGTCAGTCTGCATTCCCCTATATACAGTGTCAGTCAGCTTCCCCTATATACAGTGTCAGTCTGCATTCCCCTATATACCGTGTCAGTCAGCATCCCCTATATACAGTGTCAGGATTCGAACCCATGACCGGCCATGTCCCAGGCGGTAGCTCTAGCCACTAGACTACCAACCCTTCTGGACTTTTCCTTCTACTGAACTCTTTGATCTACCCTGTTCCAGCCTTGCCTTGTTAATCTCTGTGATTCCTTGCACCTGCTACTTCCTCTTTATAAGCCCAGCTTCTTGCACCAGATCCCTGCTGGTTATTGTTCTTCTGGACTTGATCCTGCTGCATCTACTGCTGTTGCTCTGTTGCTACTGCTGCCGACCACGGAATTTTCCCCGACTACTCTTCTGCTTGTCCCTACCAACTGAACTGCTACTACCATACCCGATCCGGATTGTCTGACCACGCTCACTGCCGCCTGCCCTGACCCACCGCCTGCCAACCGATTATGCCTCTGCCTGACTTCCTGCAACTACAACCTGCCTGCGGTCCTTGCCACTGGGCTCCCACCTCCAGCCAGCTGTCCTCTGACTCAGGTGAGCCTGTAGGATTGTAACAGTCAGTCAGCATTCCCCTATATACAGTGTCAGTCAGCATCCCCTATATACAGTGTCAGACAACATCCTTCTATATACAGTGTCAGTCAGCATCCCGTATATTCAGTGTCAGACAGCACTCCCTATATACAGTAATAGCCAGCATTCTCCTATTTACAGTGTCAGTCAGTAATCCTCTATATACAGTGTCAGTCAGCATTTCTCTATATAGAGTGTCAGACAGCATCCCCCTATATACAGGGACAGTCAGCATTCTCCTATATACAGTATCTGACAGCATTCCCCTATATACAGTGTCAGTCAGCATCCCCCTATATACAGTGTCAGTAAGTAATCCCATATACAGAGTGTCAGACAGCATTCCTGTATATACAGTATCAGGCAGCATTCCCCTATATACAGTATCAGGCAGCATTCGCCTATATACAGTGTCACTCAGCATTCCCCTATATACAGTATCAGGCTGCATTCGCCTATATACAGTGTCACTCAGCATTCTCCTGTATACAGTGTCACTCAGCATTCTCCTGTATACAGTGTCATTTAGCATTCTCCTATATACAGTGACAGTCAGCATTGCCCTATATACAGTGTCAGGCAGCATTGCCCTATATACAGTGTCAGGCAGCATTGCCCTATATACAGTGTCAGGCAGCATTGCCCTATATACAGTGTCAGGCAGCATTCCCCTATATACAGTGTCAGGCAGCATTCCCCTATATACAGTATCAGGCAGCATTCCCCTATATACAGTATCAGGCTGCATTCGCCTATATACAGTATCAGGCTGCATTCGCCTATATACAGTATCAGGCTGCATTCGCCTATATACAGTGTCAGTCAGCATTCTCCTATATACAGTGTCACTCAGCATTCGCCTATATACAGTGTCATTTAGCATTCTCCTATATACAGTGACAGTCAGCATTCCCCTATATACAGTGTCACCCTCACACTGTATATAGGAGAATGCTGACTAAAACGAAATATAGAGCAATGCTGAGTGACACTGAATATAGAGGAATGCTGCCTGACACTGTACAGTCGTGGCCAAAAGTTTTGAGAATTACATAAATGTTGGAAATTGGAGAAGTTGCTGCTTAGGTTTTTATAATAGCAATTTGCATATACTCCAGAATGTTATGAGGAGTGATCAGATGAATTGCATAGTCCTTCTTTGCCATAAAAATGAACTTAATCCCAAGAAAACCTTTCCACTGCATTTCATTGCTGTCATTAAAGGACCTGCTGAGATCATTTCACTAATCGTCTTGTTAACTCAGGTGAGAATGTTGACGAGCACAAGGCTGGAGATCATTATGTCAGGCTGATTGGGTTAAAATGGCAGGTCACCATGGTTAACAATGGAAGAACAATGATTTCAAGCATCACCCTCCTTTTAACAGGTCAAGTCTGCCATTTTAACCCATATGTAATTCTCAAAACTTTTGGCCACGACTGTACAGTGTCAGGCAGCATTCCTCTATATTCAGTGTCACTCAGCATTGCTCTATATTTAGTGTTAGTCAGCATTCCCCTATATACAGTGTCAGTCAGCATCCTCCTATATACAGTGTCAGTCAGCATCCCCTATATACAGTGTCACTCAGCATTGCTCTATATTTCGTGTTAGTCAGCATTCTCATATATACAGTGTCAGTCAGCATTCTCATATATACAGTGTCAGTCAACATTCCCCTATATACAGTGTCAGTCAGCATTCCCCTATATACAGTGTCAGTCAGCATCCCCTATATACAGTGTCAGGCAGCGTTCCCCTATATACAGTGTCAGGCAGCGTTCCCCTATATACAGTGTCAGGCAGCGTTCCCCTATATACAGTGTCAGGCAGCGTTCCCCTATATACAGTGTCAGGCAGCGTTCCCCTATATACAGTGTCAGGCAGCGTTCCCCTATATACAGTGTCAGTCAGCATTCCCCTATATACAGTGTCAGTCAGCATTCCCCTATATACAGTGTCAGTCAGCATTCCCCTATATACAGTGTCAGGCAGCATTCCCCTATATACAGTGTCAGGCAGCATTCCCCTATATACAGTGTCAGGCAGCATTCCCCTATATACAGTGTCAGGCAGCATTCCCCTATATACAGTGTCAGGCAGCATTCTCCTATATACAGTGTCAGTCAGCCTTCCCCTATATACAGTGTCAGTCAGCATTCTCCTATATACAGTGTCAGTCAGCATTCTCCTATATACAGTGTCAGTCAGCATTCTCCTATATACAGTGTCAGTCAGCATTCTCCTATATACAGTGTCAGTCAGCATTCCCCTATATACAGTGTCAGTCAGCATTCCCCTATATACAGTGTCAGTCAGCATTCCCCTATATACAGTGTCAGTCAGCATTCCCCTATATACAGTGTCAGTCAGCCTTCCCCCTATATACAGTGTCAGGCAGCCTTCCCCCTATATACAGTGTCAGGCAGCCTTCCCCCTATATACAGTGTCAGGCAGCATTCCCCCTATATACAGTGTCAGGCAGCACACCACTGAAGAAGGGGTCTGCCTTGTAAATCCCCGAAACGCGTTTGGTATCCCCCCCCTCCAGGACGAGTGGGTCCATAAGCCCGAGAAACCTGGAAGTTATCGCCTGTGCGCCAAAGTTATCACCGGAACTATCGGTGCTACCCCACGCTGGTTATATATACCGCGTGCAACAAACATTTCAACTGGCGCGAATTTCGAAACAGGACATCTATCCTTGAGACCGGAGCAGTACACTAACGCACCGTGTCGAGGAATTGTTATCCAGGAGCCTCGGGTAAGGACTTATATATCCCACTCATAAGCGATCGCATTTACAGCGGGACGCCGCTGTGCGTAGCAGCAGCCAAACTGACATACAGCAATAACCCATTAGCTGCATACGCTGGGGACTTTGACATACTTCTTTGAGAATACCTTTGAAAGACTGGTTGTCGGAACGAATCGCCCTATATGGAACTATCCCTCAGGATTCAGTCAATGAATGTCCCTATGGCTGATACATGAATTCATAATTGTATTCATATTTATCGGGATCCATATTTAATTACATATCTTAGCACTTTTAGCACTTTTAACGCTTTTATCACTGTACTTATTATAGCTACATTTACTGTTTATTGTCGATAGTACCACAATTTTATTCTGCTCCACTTTATGAATATTCTGACACCTTGATGTAATATACTATTTTATTGTGTTATAGTGATATTTTATTGCGTTATTGTTACTACTATTAATACCTTAATAAAAACAAGATCCCTATACTTTTAAGTGAGTGCCCCACTTCTACTTTTTTATCTATTTATCTCTATCAGACTGGGTGCTGTCTGTTAGTGGGTGCACCTCTGCTTGGATCCCCTTCTCATTTTGGTGCGACATTTCCCTTGAATATATCAGGCAGCATTCCCCCTATATACAGTGTCAGGCAGCATTCCCCCTATATACAGTGTCAGGCAGCATTCCCCCTATATACAGTGTCAGGCAGCATTCCCCCTATATACAGTGTCAGGCAGCATTCCCCCTATATACAGTGTCAGGCAGCATTCCCCCTATATACAGTGTCAGGCAGCATTCCCCTATATACAGTGTCAGTCAGCCTTCCCCTATATACAGTGTCAGTCAGCCTTCCCCTATATACAGTGTCAGGCAGCCTTCCCCTATATACAGTGTCAGGCAGCCTTCCCCTATATACAGTGTCAGGCAGCCTTCCCCTATATACAGTGTCAGTCAGCATTCCCCTATATACAGTGTCAGGAAGCATTCCCTTATTAACATGAATCTTTTTCTGTCCCGATAAATGTACGTATTGCCGGATTTTGGATAGGAATGTTAATTGTCTTTATAACGGCATGGAGCAGTGAGAGGGTTAATAATATAATGACATTATGTGCATTGTGTATTCCAGGGGGCGAGTAGTGAGTACGTTTGAAGGCAGCTGTAAGAAGCTCGCTGCGGGCAGTGCTCTGTGTGCCAGGCACCAGACTGTGCCATGTGCGGCAGTGACAGCAGCCACTATGTGTCAGGAGACGGTCACATCACACGTGGCTGCGGGCGGCTCCACATGCAGTGCTAAGTCACATCCATGTGCGGGCAGGACATGCAGCCGGCAATGTCACGGGTGCCCCATCCCCAGCTGACTGTATACTGCACATGGCTGTCTGCAGGGGCCCCTGCGCAAGGAATGTACCTGCCCCCCCCAAACCACACATACAGATATAACGTATACCTGCAAATAAGAGACATCTTGTTAAAGGGGTTGTCTGCGTTCAGAGCTGTACCCGGACAAACCTATATTTTCCCCCCAGCAGCCCCCCTGACTTGAGAATCGGAGCAGTTCATGCTCCGGTGCGCTCCCTTGCCCTGCGCTAAATCGCGCAGGGCACGCGCTCTTTTGTTTACAATAACACACTGCCCGGCGGAGGCTTCCGCCCGACAGTGTGTTCGGTGACGTCACTGGCTCTGATGGGCGGGCTTTAGCGCTGCCCTAGCCGTTTTACTGGCACTAAATCCCGCCCATCAGTGCCGGTGACGTCATCGGGCTCCGAGTCTAAGAAAAGTTCACTTCCGGCGAAGAATTTCCTGAAAGAAAACGGGGCCTGAGAAACCTGTGGATAAGGTAGGACATGGATGTATGTCTTGTACTAATGGAGCAAAGTCCTCGATCCCGGACAACCCCTTTAATACGGGTCAATATGTTTACAGTATGTAGATCTATTTTTTCCATACTAGGCCACGCCTCTAACTCCGCCCAAAGCATAACTATACACAACCAGTCCCCTTAATGCCCCCACATAGTAATTATTCCCTCTTTGTACCAGCACATAGTAGTAATGCCCACACTGTGCCCTCTTCACAGTACTTCTGCCCAGATATTGTCCTCCCTTCACAGCATTATGCCCAGATATGTGCCCCCTTCACAGTAGCGATGCCCAGATATGTGCCCCCTTCACAGTAGCGATGCCCAGATATGTGCCCCCTTCACAGTAGCGATGCCCAGATATGTGCCCCCTTCACAGTAGCGATGCCCAGATATGTGCCCCCTTCACAGTAGCGATGCCCAGATATGTGCCCCCTTCACAGTAGTTATGCCCAGATATGTGCCCCTTCACAGCATTATGCCAAGAAATGTGCTCCCTTTACAATAGTTATGTCCAGATATGTGCCCCCTTCACAGTAGTAATGCCCAGATATGTGCCCCCTTCACAGTAGTAATGCCCAGATATGTGCCCCCTTCACAGTAGTTATGTCCAGATGCCCAGATATGTGCCCCCCTCACAGTAGTTATATCCAGATATGTGCCCCCCCTCACAGTAGTTATATCCAGATATGTGCCCCCCCTCACAGTAGTTATATCCAGATATGTGCCCCCCTCACAGTAGTTATATCCAGATATGTGCCCCCCTCACAGTAGTGATATCCAGATATGTGCCCCCCTCACAGCAGCAGTGTGATGTCTGACACTACATCCTGCTACTGCTGTGGAGCCAGGGCCGTATTTAGAGGGTATGCTGCGCTAGGCACTTTGGTGCCGACCTCCTGTCCCCACTGAAGTCCACATTTTTAGATAGCTGACTGTAAAATGCTCCCTAGGCCTTCAGCTTTGCCTCAGGACTCCCTCATAGGCTTGCACAATTAAAGGACTGACCTGTTCCATGTGCACTTGGCAGCTGAAGACATCTGTGTTGGTCCCATGTTCATATGTGTCCGCGTTGCTCAGAAATAGGAGGTTTTAATATATGCAAATGAGCCCCTAGGAGCAACGGGGGCGTTACTGTTACACCTAGAGGCTCAGATTTCTCTGCAACTGCCGTGTCCTCTGCACTTTGGTTGACAGGGTGATGACATTTACACTGCCCGCCCTGTCAACCAAAGTGCAGAGGACACGGCAGTTGCAGAGAGATCAGAGACTCTAGGTGTAACAGTAACTCCCCCGTTGCTCCTAGAGGCTCATTTGCATATAATAAAACTTCCTATTTCTCAGCAATGCGGACACATATGAACATGGGACCAACACAGATGTCTTCAGCTGCCGAGCGCACATGTAACAGGTCAGCCGGTGTCATAGGTACAAATCTGCTGACAGATGCCCTTTATATATCTTTCAGTCAGGGCCCATCTATCCTTGCATCTCCCAGTAGCATATCTATGATGGAGGCTATGACGCCTGAGGGGAAGGCAACCTGCAAGAATCTGCTTCTCCTGTTCCCAACATAGGTTCAATGCATTTTCAGGCAGTCACCACTAGGGGGAGTTCAGTGCAAAGAAATTATTCACAGCTCCCATTGATATCAATGGTAATTCCTATTCATTGACCTCCGCTTAGTGATTTGGAAAAAAAAACTATACATATTTCAGAAATATGGGTCGTTGTGCTTTGCCTTCTGCATTGTTTGACACATGCGTACTGATAAACTGGATGGGGCTGCGGGTCCCATACTAAGCTTTTCTATGGGGCCCTATGAGATCTGTGTACATTCCTGATCGTTCTCCATCCAGATCTACAGCAATCAGCGCTGGATGTGGTTTTCCATTCCGCCAGTGTAATCCCATCAGCACCTGATGATGGCGTTGGATCATCTGCGTTGTTAATATGGAGAGCTCCCCTGACGTCTATCGCCCATCTGGAGATCCCATCGGCAAGGCACGGAAGCTCTTGTAGGTTAAGCAGTAATATTTTCTGAATTACAGTGTATTAAAGCGGCAGGTATCACCCGTCTGTTCCCTTCTCTGGAAATATCGGTGGTAAAATACATCACGGGACGTTACAGAAGGTGCATGGCGGGTGGGGTTGCACTTGACACCGGGAGCGCATGCCTCAGCTCTTATCTCGACCACCACATTCAATCTGCATTTTCTCTCTTCACCAGTGCCCTATGGGGCCCCAAATAACTTTACAATATACCAGCATGCCCACAGGCTGCCCGCATGTCCCATAATGCTGTCCACAGAATTATGTCCCAATCTCCTCACTTTTGCTCTCCCTCTCCTATCACAGATATAGTGAGAGAAATTGCAGCTGCCTCTCCCTCCTCCCCCTCCCTTGTTACAGATAAAGAGAGAAGCTGCAGCTGCATCTCCCACCTCTTCCCCCATTACAAAGAGAGAAGCTGCAGCTGCATCTCCCACCTCTTCCCCCATTACAAAGAGAGAAGCTGCAGCTGCATCTCCCACCTCTTCCCCATTACAAATAGAGAGAATCTGCAGCTGCATCTCCCACCTCTTCCCCATTACAAATAGAGAGAATCTGCAGCTGCATCTTCCACCTCTTCCCCCATTACATAGAGAGAGAATCTGCAGCTGCATCTCCCACCTCTTCCCCCATTACAAAGAGAGAGAAGCTGCAGCTGCATCTCCCACCTCTTCCCCCATTACAAAGAGAGAGAAGCTGCAGCTGCATCTCCCACCTCTTCCCCCCATTACAAAGAGAGAAGCTACAGCTGCATCTCCCACCTCTTTCCCCATTACAAAGAGAGAGAAGCTGCAGCTGCAGCTGCATCTCCCACCTCTTCCCCCATTACAATGAGAAAGAAGCTGCAGCTGCATCTCCCACCTCTTCCCCCATTACAAAGAGAGAGAAGCTGCAGCTGCATCTCCCACCTCTTCCCCATTACAAAGAGAGAGAAGCTGAAGCTGCATCTCCCAACTCTTCCCCATTACAAAGAGAGAAGCTGAAGCTGCATCTCCCACCTCTTCCCCATTACAAAGAGAGAGAAGCTGAAGCTGCATCTCCCACCTCTTCCCCCCATTACAAAGAGAGAAGCTACAGCTGCATCTCCCACCTCTTTCCCCATTACAAAGAGAGAGAAGCTGCAGCTGCATCTCCCACCTCTTCCCCCATTACAATGAGAAAGAAGCTGCAGCTGCATCTCCCACCTTTTCCCCCATTACAAAGAGAGAGAAGCTGCAGCTGCATCTCCCACCTCTTCCCCCCCATTACAAAGAGAGAGAAGCTGCAGCTGCATCTCCCACCTCTTCCCCCCCATTACAAAGAGAGAGAAGCTGCAGCTGCATCTCCCACCTCTTCCCCATTACAAAGAGAGAGAAGCTGAAGCTGCATCTCCCACCTCTTCCCCATTACAAAGAGAGAAGCTGAAGCTGCATCTCCCACCTCTTCCCCCCATTACAAAGAGAGAGAAGCTACAGCTGCATCTCCCACCTCTTCCCCATTACAAAGAGAGAAGCTGAAGCTGCATCTCCCACCTCTTCCCCCCATTACAAAGAGAGAGAAGCTACAGCTGCATCTCCCACCTCTTCCCCCATTACAAAGAGAGAGAAGCTGCAGCTGCATCTCCCACCTCTTCCCCATTACAAAGAGAGAGAAGCTGAAGCTGCATCTCCCACCTCTTCCCCATTACAAAGCGAGAGAAGCTGAAGCTGCATCTCCCACCTCTTCCCCATTACAAAGAGAGAAGCTGCAGCTGCATCTCCCACCTCTTCCCCATTACAAAGAGAGAGAAGCTGAAGCTGCATCTCCCACCTCTTCCCCCCCATTACAAAGAGAGAGAAGCTACAGCTGCATCTCCCACCTCTTTCCCCATTACAAAGAGAGAGAAGCTGCAGCTGCATCTCCCACCTCTTCCCCCATTACAATGAGAAAGAAGCTGCAGCTGCATCTCCCACCTCTTCCCCCATTACAAAGAGAGAGAAGCTGCAGCTGCATCTCCCACCTCTTCCCCCCCATTACAAAGAGAGAGAAGCTGCAGCTGCATCTCCCACCTCTTCCCCATTACAAAGAGAGAGAAGCTGAAGCTGCATCTCCCACCTCTTCCCCATTACAAAGAGAGAGAAGCTGAAGCTGCATCTCCCACCTCTTCCCCCCCATTACAAAGAGAGAGAAGCTACAGCTGCATCTCCCACCTCTTTCCCCATTACAAAGAGAGAGAAGCTGCAGCTGCATCTCCCACCTCTTCCCCCATTACAATGAGAAAGAAGCTGCAGCTGCATCTCCCACCTCTTCCCCCATTACAAAGAGAGAGAAGCTGCAGCTGAATCTCCCACCTCTTCCCCATTACAAAGAGAGAGAAGCTGCAGCTGAATCTGCCACCTCTTCCCCCATTACAAAGAGAGAGAAGCTGCAGCTGAATCTGCCACCTCTTCCCCCATTACAAAGAGAGAGAATCTGCAGCTGCATCTCCCACCTCTTCCCCCATTACAAAGATAGAGAATCTGCAGCTGCATCTCCCACCTCTTCCCCCATTACAAAGAGAGAGAATCTGCAGCTGCATCTCCCACCTCTTCCCCTCCATTACAAAGAGAGAGAATCTTCAGCTGCATCTCCCACCTCTTCCCCTCCATTACAAAGAGAGAGAATCTGCAGCTGCATCTCCCACCTCTTCCCCTCCATTACAAAGAGAGAGAATCTGCAGCTGCATCTCCCACCTCTTCCCCTCCATTACAAAGAGAGAGAAGCTGCAGCTGCATCTCCCACCTCTTCCCCCATTACAAAGAGAGAGAAGCTGCAGCTGCATCTCCCACCTCTTCCCCTCCATTACAAAGAGAGAGAATCTTCAGCTGCATCTCCCACCTCTTCCCCTCCATTACAAAGAGAGAGAATCTGCAGCTGCATCTCCCACCTCTTCCCCTCCATTACAAAGAGAGAGAATCTGCAGCTGCATCTCCCACCTCTTCCCCTCCATTACAAAGAGAGAGAATCTGCAGCTGCATCTCCCACCTCTTCCCCTCCATTACAAAGAGAGAGAATCTGCAGCTGCATCTCCCACCTCTTCCCCTCCATTACAAAGAGAGAGAAGCTGCATCTCCCACCTCTTCCCCTCCATTACAAAGAGAGAGAAGCTGCAGCTGCATCTCCCACCTCTTCCTCCATTACAAAGAGAGAGAAGCTGCAGCTGCATCTCCCACCTCTTCCCCCATTACAAATAGAGAGAATCTGCAGCTGCATCACCCACCTCTTCCCCCATCACAAAGAGAAAGAAGCTGCAGCTGCATCTCCCACCTCTTCCCCCATTACAAAGAGAAAGAAGCTGCAGCTGCATCTCCCACCTCTTCCCCCATTACAAAGAGAGAGAAGCTGCAGCTGCATCTCCCACCTTCCCTCTCCTGTTACAGATAAAAATAAGCTGCATCTCCCACCTCTCCCTACAATTACAGATAAAAAGAGAGAAGCTGCATGTCCCTTCCCTGTTACAGATAAAGAGAGAAGCTGCATTCCCCACCACTGCCTCTCCTATTACAGATAAAGAAAGAGAAGCTGCAGCTGCATCTCCCGCCTCTCCCTCCGCTTTTATAAAGAGAAGCTGCAGCTGCACCCCCCTCCTCTCCCCCGTTTTCTATGTACTACATCACTCTAGATGGAGGTTGCATTTCAGACACAATATTAAGTCTACTGTTGTGTCATTTTGGGGGTCACTGTGACCCCTTCGTTCTTGCCATTAGTCTGGGATATTCCATTAATATTCACACACACCCATTTAATATCTACAACACTCACGCATCACCCATCAATATGCGGTGGCACCAGAAGGGGTTCCATTGACTATATGGTAGGTCATTGCTGTTCATGCAATTCCCAAATATGTTAAAGCTTATGGAACTGTTATTTTTTTTGTGCCTCACAATTATCATGTATGAATAATGCATCGCCATGAGCTGTGCCATATGACAAACCCAGCTCTGCTACATCTGTATATTTCTATTCGGTTCAGTAGAACTGGCCAATGACATGGTGTAGGTGGCGTTGTCTCCGCCGCGTCTCACAGCCCCGTCTCCTGAGGGCATCCATCCTTACGCCTGAATGACCGAGGCAGAAGATGAGGACAAAATGCAGTGTTCAGATGAAACGCGCTGCTCCACATTTATACCTGGTGTCACCATAAAAGCATATGCTGAGATATAGGAAAGGCTGGGCCCCAGGGCCCCATGTGTATAACAGTTCCTATAGGCCCCTGTCTGCATCTGCCTCAAATGGCACAGGGGTGAAATCCTCACTATGTGCTACTGGATTATCATATTATATGCACCCTGTGACATCATCATATGGGGCAGAATTGGTGGATTTTCTCTTCCTGGCCCATAATGATGTCATGGCCTCCAGGTGGTGATGTCACATCATCTGAATAGCATTGCCAACTTTCTAATGGCACCAGGATTTATATGCTGCACAGAAAGCAAGCAGAGCTTCTAGTCTGAAACGCGTTGGGGCTGGCAGCCTGATGGCACCGCTCACACATGCGACCGCACCATGAAATGTAATTTGTTCTCACATGAAAATGCTAATCAGCTTTGTGGTGTGAAATGATTTCCAGCCGCTGCCCCTGTCGGGCACAGGCTCGCGCGTTTTGTGATCGCACATTTCCGCACAGTCCTGGGATTAGCGTTGCAATTACACGCCTGCATGTGTTTAATTAATTCTTCCTTTATGTACGGCCCCATTAATTCTCCATATGTTCTGGGAGATCTGAACGCCATTGTCTATGATTATAGGCACCACGAGAGGATGCTCCATGGCGCTAAAAGGCGTGCCAGTTCAAGTAGACATCCCTAGAGTGCACCCACAACCACACCTAGAGACAGCTCCTCTACACTGCCCCGCTTATACAGTACCACAGCCAAACGGCTCCCCCATACACACTGCCCTGGACAGAGAGTGCCCCTGTACACAGTGCCCGGGGTAGAGAGTGCCCCTGTACACAGTGCCCGGGGTAGAGAGTGTCCCTATACACACTGTCTACCAGAAAATGCCCCTATACACAGTGCCCTGGACAAAGAGTGCCCCTGTACACAGTGCCCGGGGTAGAGAGTGTCCCTATACACAGTGCCCGGGGTAGAGAGTGTTCCTATATACACTGTCTACCAGAGAGTGCCCCTGTACACAGTGCCCGGACAAAGAGTGCCCCTGTACACAGTGCCCGGACAAAGAGTGCCCCTGTACACAGTGCCTGGGGTAAAGAGTGTCCCTATACACACTGTCTACCAGAGAGTGCCCCTATACACAGTGCCCGGGGTAGAGAGTGTCCCTATACACAGTGCCCGGGGTAGAGAGTGTCCCTATACACAGTGCCCAGGGTAGAGAGTGTCCCTATACACAGTGCCCAGGGTAGAGAGTGTCCCTATACACAGTGCCCGGGGTAGAGAGTGTCCCTATACACACTGTCTACCAGAGAGTGCCCCTATACACAGTGCGCCGGACAAAGAGTGCCTCTGTACACAGTGCCCGGGGTAGAGAGTGTCCCTATACACACTGTCTACCAGAGAGTGCCCCTATACACAGTGCCCCGGACAAAGAGTGCCCCTGTACACAGTGCCTGGGGTAGAGAGTGTCCCTATACACACTGTCTACCAGAGAGTGCCCCTCTACACAGTGCCCTGGACAAAGAGTGCCCCTGTACACAGTGCCCGGGGTAGAGAGTGTCCCTATACACAGTGCCTGGGGTAGAGAGTGTCCCTATACACACTGTCTACCAGAGAGTGCCCCTATTCACAGTGCCCCAGACAAAGAGTGCCCCTGTACACAGTGCCCTGGGCAGAGAGCGCCCCTATACACACTGTCTACCAGAGAGTGCCCCTATACACAGTGCCCAGGACAGAGTGCGCCCCTATACACAGCGCTCAGAGCAGAGAGGGCCCCTATACAGAGTGCGCCAGACAGTGTCCCTATACACAGTCCCCTGGGCAGAGTGTGCCCATATACACACTGTCTACCAGACAGTGCCCCTATACACAGTGCCCAGGGCAGAGTGCGCCCCTATACACAGTGCCCCGGACAAAGAGTGCTCCTATACACAGTGCCCCAGACATAGTGTCCCTATACACAGTGCCCAGGGCGCCCCTATACACAGTGCCCAGGGCGCCCCTATACACAGTGCCCAGGGCACCCCTATATACAGTGCCCAGGGCAGAGTGTGCCCCTATACACAGTGCCACAGGCAAAGTGCGCCACAATACACAGTGCCCAGGGCAAAGAGTGCCCCTATACACACTATTTACCCGAGATTGCCCCATATACAGTGTCGCAGCCAGAGAGTGCCCCATACACCCCTTCTACTAGAGATTATCCCATCTACAATGCCTCAATCAGAAAACATCCACATACACCTACTTCGACCAGAGTGCCCCATATATAGTGCCCCAGTCGGAGAGTGCCCCATATACAGTGCCCCAGCCAGAGAGTGCCCCATATACAGTGCCCCAGCCAGAGAGTGCACCACATACAGTGCCTCAGCCAGAGAGCGCCCCATATACAGTGCCCCAGCCAGAGAGTGCCCCATACACCCCTTCTACTAGAGAGTATACCATCTACAATGCCTCAATCAGAAAACATCCACATACACCTACTTCGACCAGAGTGCCCCATATATAGTGCCCCAGTCGGAGAGTGCCCCATATATAGTGCCCCAGTCGGAGAGTGCCCCATATACAGTGCCCCAGCCAAAGAGTGCACCATATACAGTGCCCCAGCCAGAGAGTGCCCCATATACAGTGCCCCAGCCAGAGAGTGCCCCATATATAGTGCCCCAGCCAGAGACTGCCCCATATACAGTGCCCCAGCCAGAGAGAGCCCCATATACAGTGCCCCAGCCAGAGAGTGCCCAATATACAGTGCCCCAGCCAGAGAACAGCCCCATATACAGTGCCCCAGCCAGAGAGTGCCCCATATACAGTGCCCCAGCAAGAGAGCAGCCCCATACACCCTTTCTACTAGAGAGTATCCCATCTACAATGCCTCAATCAGAAAACATCAACATACACCTACTTCGACCAGAGTGCCCCATATATAGTGCCCAATATACAGTGCCCCAGCCAGAGAGTGCCCTATATACAGTGCCCCAGCCAGAGAGTGCCCTATATACAGTGCCCCATATACAGTGCTCCAGCCAGAGAGTGCACCATATACAGTGCCCCAGCCAGAGAGTGCCCCATATACAGTGCCCCAGCCAGAGAGTGCACCATATACAGTGCCCCAGCCAGAGAGCGCCCCATATACAGTGCCCCAGCCAGAGAGCAGCCCCATACACCCCTTCTACTAGAGAGAATCCCATATACAATGCCTCAATCAGAAAACATCCACATACACCCACTTCGACCAGAGACTGCCCCATATACAGTGCCCCAGCCAGAGACTGCCCCATATACAGTGCCCCAGCCGGAGAGTGCCCCATATACAGTGCCCCTGCCAGAGACTGCCCCATATACAGTGCCCCTGCCAGAGACTGCCCCATATACGGTGCCCCAGCCAGAGAACAGCCCCATATACGGTGCCCCAGCCAGAGAGTGCCCCATATACAGTGCCCCAGCCAGAGAACAGCCCCATACACCCCTTCTATCGGCAAGCCCATCCACAGGTCCAGATTATTACTGTATTACTGCAGTAATAATGGGTAATGTAGCCCCCTCGCCCTGTTATGTGACCATGTTGTATGGCCCCTCTCTATTATGACATCATTATCTCTCACGGCAGTTTTATCACATAATTTGGGGCACCGTCGTGTTGTATAGGAAATCTATGTCCTTCCTTAGAAGAGAGAACCTGTCTGCAGCCCCGTCCTCCGGCAGATGGAGCAGAAGACTTACAGCAATGTGGGATATAAAGGAAATATCAGTCGGTGAGGGAACAGGTGGCACGTACAGCACAAGAACGTGGGCACATCAGAGGCGGCCACCTCCATCTGCTCAGTGCATCCACTCTGCAGTCACAGTCCTGCACCAAGAAGCCTCCACCGATTCACATACACGCACATTCATTTACACACATGTATACACAAGTACATACACACATGTATACACAAGTACATACACACATGTGGACACATATACAAACCATGCACATACACACAGTCGAGTCACGTTATTCTGAACACTTTCTACTTTCGATGTCGGCAGTGTGTGGCTCATGAAGGAAGTCCTGTGTTCTGAGCTGGCTCAGAGGGTATATAAGGTGTGCTGAGCTGGCTCAGAGGGTATATAAGGTGTGCTGAGCTGGCTCGGTGGGTATATAAGGTGTGCTGAGCTGGCTCGTGGGTATATAAGGTGTGCTGAGCTGGCTCAGTGGGTATATAAGGGGTGCTGAGCTGGCTCGGTGGGTATATAAGGTGTGCTGAGCTGGCTCGTGGGTATATAAGGTGTGCTGAGCTGGCTCGATGGGTATATAAGGTGTGCTGAGCTGGCTCGGTGGGTATATAAGGTGTGCTGAGCTGGCTCGGTGGGTATATAAGGTGTGCTGAGCTGGCTCGCTGGGTATATAAGGTGTGCTGAGCTGGCTCGCTGGGTATATAAGGTGTGCTGAGCTGGCTCGCTGTGTATATAAGGTGTGCTGAGCTGGCTCGCTGTGTATATAAGGTGTGCTGAGCTGGCTCGCTGGGTATATAAGGTGTGCTAAGCTGGCTCGGTGGGTATATAAGGTGTGCTGAGCTGGCTCGGTGGGTATATAAGGTGTGCTGAGCTGGCTCAGTGGGTATATAAGGTGTATGATAGGCTGTCTGCACACATATCCCTCGCTGCTGTCATGTGTAAAAGGAGCAATTTATCAGAGTTGATGAAGGGCTGATTATTGGCTCTCAGGCCCCGGATGGCGGTATTTCTGACACTGCGCAGTGTGAACTGTTCTCTGCTGCTGTGATGATAGTGTACGGTGAGCGGACAAATGGCAGCAGTGAATAAGAGACGTGGAAACTGTGGCGCACCACGTGCCACTGATGAGAGAGGTGAACGTCGGCTATGAAGGTGCGTGAGGGCGGACGACACCCTACAGGGGAGCAGCTCACCGCCAAAATGACCCAGGGGATACCAGACGTGTGTCTGACACAACAGGTCAGAGAACCTACTACGTATGGGACAGCAGCTAGACGGGCCCCGGAGTGACTCCATAAGGTCCTGGTAGGTTGTCACAGGTATGTGGTGCCATGCTGACTGCAGTGATAGAGTGACCACGTCCATCAAGATGGTCCCACAGATGATCAATTGGGATCAAGTCTGGGGAATTAGGGGCCAGGGTATGGCTTGGAAGTCTTGGTCATGCTCTTCTATCCAATGTCGGACATCTCTAGCCGTGTGACATGTCACATTGTCTCATTTGAAGATCCCACCCTCCCCAGGGGAGACAATCAGCATGTAGGGGTGGACGTGATCTGCAAGGATGGATTCCCTGTTGTGAGTGCCTTCCACATGGATGAGCGGCCCAGAGAATGCCAAGAAAACCTTCCCCGGAACATAACGCTTCCACCACCAGCTTGTGTTCTTCCAGTAATGGCTGCAGGGCGTTCCCTCTCTGATGTTTCTCTCCTGACACCACAACGTCCATCCGTTCCATGAAGCAGAAAACGTGACTAATCGGAGAAGACAACCCTTTACCAATCGGCCGAAGTCCAATTCTGATACTGCCGCGAAAACTGAAGCATTTTCTGCTGATGGAACTTCATTATCAGAGGAGCAGTGACCGTCCGTCTGCTCCGGAGCCCCATATGCAGTAGGTTCTCTGATCTGTTGTGTTAGACACACGTCTGGTAGCCCCTGGGTCATTTTGACGTTGAGCTGCTCCTCTGTAGGGTGTCGTCCGCCCTCACGCACCTTCGCAGCCGACATTCACCTCTCTCAGTGGCACGTGGTCCTCCACCCACCGAACCAGCTCAGCACACCTTATATACCCACCAGGCCAGCTCAGCACACCATATATACCCACCGAGCCAGCTCAGCACACCTTATATACCCACCGAGCCAGCTCAGCACACCTTATATACCCACCGAGCCAGCTCAGCACACCTTATATACCCACCGAGCCAGCTCAGCTCACCTTATATACCGACCGAGCCAGCTCAGCACACCTTATATACCCACCGAGCCAGCTCAGCACACCTTATATACCCACCGAGCCAGCTCAGCACACCTTATATACCCACCGAGCCAGCTCAGCACACCTTATATACCCACCGAGCCAGCTTAGCACACCATATATACCCACCGAGCCAGCTCAGCACACCTTATATACCCACCGAGCCAGCTCAGCACACCTTATATACCCACCGAGCCAGCTCAGCACACCTTATATACCCACCAAGCCAGCTCAGCACACGGGACGTCCTTCATGAGCCACACACTGCCGACATCGAAAGTAGGAAGTGGTCAGAATAATGTGTGTATTAACATTTCTAAATTTATATGAACTTTATTAAATAATTTACACAATAATAATAATAACAGATAATACATTTTTTAGAGCTAGAGTTGGCATATTTCTAACGCCACCCAAAACTAGCTGCGACTCCACAGCCCTGGTATATACATGCAACATACTGTACATAGCACGCACATAAACGGATACAGAAGACCACGCGCATATACGCTTATACATACATGTATTTATATATCCACCACATGTATACATGCACATATATACGGCATTAATAATGGAGGGTTTTCCCCAAAGGAAATTGTTGCAGATGTGAAGAAGTAATGCAGAGGATGTGTGAAGGATGTAGCAGAACTGATTTTACCACAACACCGGCACAGTGAACAAATCAGTAAAATGACATATTCAGCTCTGCTACACATAGATGAAATGAGATGTCATGTACTGTATAGGTAATGTATGGCAGCTGGTAAACAGTACTTTAGCTCCCTCTGGAGGAAGATAATGGTAAATACAAGAACAACAAAATGTAGACCCACACAACTAAAACCCTGGTCTGTGCGCATTCATAAAGGTGACTAAAACAAACAACTTCAAGGAAAATGAACAATCTAATAGCATCATTAAAATGATGTATTAATATACGCAAATAAGCCTCTAGGAGATACGGGGGGGGGGGGGGTTATCATTATACCTCAGGGCTCTGCTCTCTCTGCAACTGCTGCGCCCTCTGCACTTTGATTGACAGGAGCAGGTGTGATGACGTTTACACTGCCTGGCCCTATCAATCAGAGTGCAGAGGGCGCAGCAGTTGCAGAGAGAGCAGAGCCTCTAGGTATAATGGTAACGCCCCCGTTGCTCCTAGAGGCTTTTTTGCATATAATAAAACACTTTTCTCAGCAATGCGGGCACATAGGAACATGGGACCAACACAGATGCCTACAGCTGCCAAGTGCACATGTAACAGGTCAGTCAGTGTCATAGGAACAAAACTGCTGACAGATGCCCTTTAACCCACTCCGATCTCCAGACACGCGGCTCCAGCCTAGCAATGCTCCCATGATGAAGTCACTCCAGCTATCCGCTCACCAACTCAACTCCTCAGGCCTAACAATTCACATAGGACAACTGCTCGTCAGTTTTACACCACACACTGACAGTTCACAGACTTGAAGCCATAAAGCTCTGTTATCAGCGCCTTTTTCCCTCAGCATTACAACACACGTCAGTGCCAGGCTCATTATGGGCCTACACAATGCAAGCTTCTGAGGCACGGCATAGCGGTGCCGCCAGCAACTCAGGACTAATACATAACATACTGTATAATAATAATGTTATATATATATATATATATATATATATATATATATATATACACTTGCACTGTGTTTACTTTGCATATACAAGGCAAGAGTTCCCTGCCCATAGAAGCTTACACTCTACAGGAGAGAGGTCCCTGCACATAAGAGCTTACACTCTACAGGGGAGAGGACCCTGCACATAAGAGCTTACAGTCTACAGGGGGAGAGGTCCCTGCACATAAGAGCTTATACTCTACAGGAGAGAGGACCCTGCCTATAAGAAGAGAGGACCCTGACCATAAGAGCTTACACTCAACAGGGAAGAGGACCCTGCACATAAGAGCTTATACTACTCAAGAGAGAGGTCCCTGCCCATAAGAGCTTACACTGTAGAGGAGAGAGGTCCCTGCCCATAAGAGCTTACACTGTAGAGGAGAGAGGTCCCTGCCCATAAGAGCTTACACTGTAGAGGAGAGAGGTCCCTGCCCATATGAGCTTACACTGTAGAGGAGAGAGGTCCCTGCCCATAAGAGCTTACACTCTACAGGAGAGAGAGGTCCCTGCACAAAACAGCTTACACACTACTGGAGAGAGGTCCCTGCACTAAGAGCTTACACACTACTGGAGAGAGGTCCCTGCCTATAAGAAGAGAGGACCCTGCACATAACAGCTTACACTCTACAGGAGAAAGGACCCTGCCTATAAGAAGAGAGGACCTGCACATAAGAGCTTACACTCTACAGGAGAGAGAGGTCCCTGCACAAAACAGCTTACACACTACTGGAGAGAGGTCCCTGCACAAAACAGCTTACACACTACTGGAGAGAGGTCCCTGCACTAAGAGCTTACACACTACTGGAGAGAGGTCCCTGCCTATAAGAAGAGAGGACCCTGCACATAACAGCTTACACTCTACAGGAGAAAGGACCCTGCCTATAAGAAGAGAGGACCTGCACATAAGAGCTTACACTCTACAGGAGAGAGAGGTCCCTGCACAAAACAGCTTACACACTACTGGAGAGAGGTCCCTGCACAAAGAGCTTACACACTACTGGAGAGAGGTCCCTGCACTAAGAGCTTACACACTACTGGAGAGAGGTCCCTGCCTATAAGAAGAGAGGACCCTGCACATAACAGCTTACACTCTACAGGAGAGAGAGGTCCCTGCACAAAACAGCTTACACACTACTGGAGAGAGGTCCCTGCACTAAGAGCTTACACACTACTGGAGAGAGGTCCCTGCACTAAGAGCTTACACACTACTGGAGAGTGGTCCCTGCCTATAAGAAGAGAGGACCCTGCACATAACAGCTTACACTCTACAGGAGAAAGGACCCTGCCTATAAGAAGAGAGGACCTGCACATAAGAGCTTACACTCTACAGGAGAGAGAGGTCCCTGCACAAAACAGCTTACACACTACTGGAGAGAGGTCCCTGCACAAAGAGCTTACACACTACTGGAGAGAGGTCCCTGCCTATAAGAAGAGAGGACCCTGCACATAACAGCTTACACTCTACGGGAGAGAGAGGTCCCTGCACAAAACAGCTTACACACTACTGGAGAGAGGTCCCTGCACAAAGAGCTTACACACTACTGGAGAGAGGTCCCTGCACTAAGAGTTCACACACTACTGGAGAGAGGTCCCTGCACTAAGAGCTTACACACTACTGGAGAGAGGTCCCTGCCTATAAGAAGAGAGGACCCTGCACATAACAGCTTACACTGTACAGGAGAAAGGACCCTGCCTATAAGAAGAGAGGACCTGCACTTAAGAGCTTACACTCTACAGGAGAGAGAGGTCCCTGCACAAAACAGCTTACACACTACTGGAGAGAGGTCCCTGCACAAAGAGCTTACACACTACTGGAGAAAGGTCCCTGCACTAAGAGCTTACACACTACTGGAGAGAGGTCCCTGCCTATAAGAAGAGAGGACCCTGCACATAACAGCTTACACTGTAGAGGAGAGAGGACCCTGCACATAAAAGCTTACACTGTAGAGGACAGAGGACCCTGCACTAAGAGCTTACACTCTACAGAAGAGAGGACCCTGCACATAAGAGCTCATACTCTACAGGAGAGAGAGGTCCCTGCACAAAACAGCTTACACACTACTGGAGAGAGGTCCCTGCACTAAGAGCTTACACACTACTGGAGAGAGGTCCCTGCACTAAGAGCTTACACACTACTGGAGAGAGGTCCCTGCCTATAAGAAGAGAGGACCCTGCACATAACAGCTTACACTCTACAGGAGAAAGGACCCTGCCTATAAGAAGAGAGGACCTGCACTTAAGAGCTTACACTCTACAGGAGAGAGAGGTCCCTGCACAAAACAGCTTACACACTACTGGAGAGAGGTCCCTGCACAAAGAGCTTACACACTACTGGAGAAAGGTCCCTGCACTAAGAGCTTACACACTACTGGAGAGAGGTCCCTGCCTATAAGAAGAGAGGACCCTGCACATAACAGCTTACACTGTTGAGGAGAGAGGACCCTGCACATAAAAGCTTACACTGTAGAGGACAGAGGACCCTGCACTAAGAGCTTACACTCTACAGAAGAGAGGACCCTGCACATAAGAGCTTATACTCTACAGAAGAGAGGACCTGCACATAAGAGCTTACACTGTACAGGAGAGAGGTCCTTGCACATAAGAGCTTATACTCTACAGGAGAGAGGACCCTGCACATAAGAGCTTACGCTGTACAGGAGAGAGGACCTGCACATAAGAGCTTACACTCTACAGGGGAGAGGACCTGCACATAAGAGCTTACACTTTACAGGAGAGAGAGGTCCCTGCACAAAACAGCTTACACAGTAATGGAAAAAGGTCCCTGCACTACGAGCTTACACTCTACAGGAGAGAGGACCCTGCCTATAAGAAGAGAGGACCCTGCACATAACAGCTTACACTGTAGAGGAGAGAGGACCCTGCACATAAGAGCTTACACTGTAGAGGAGAGAGGTCCCTGCACATAAGAGCTTACGCTGTACAGGAGAGTGGACCCTGCACTAAGAGCTTACACTCCACAGGGGAGAGGACCTGCACATAAGAGCTTACACTCTACAGGAGAGAGAGGTCCCTGCACAAAACAGCTTACACACTACTGGAGAGAGGTCCCTGCACTAAGAGCTTACACTCTACAGGAGAGAGGACCCTGCCCATAAGAAGAGAGGACCCTGCACATAACAGCTTACACTCTACAGGAGAGAGGACCCTGCCTATAAGAAGAGAGGACCCTGCACATAACAGCTTACACTGTAGAGGAGAGAGGACTCTGCACTAAGAGCTTACACTGTAGAGAAGAGAGGACCCTGCACATAAGAGCTTACACTCTACAGGAGAGAGGTCCTGCACATAAGAGCTTACACTCTACAGGAGAGAGGACCCTGCACATAAGAAGAGAGGACCCTGCACATAACAGCTTACACTCTACAGGAGAGAGGACCCTGCCTATAAGAAGAGAGGACCCTGCACATAAGAGCTTACACTGTACAGGAGAGAGGACCCTGCACATAAGAGCTTACACTGTAGAGGAGAGAGGACCCTGCACATAAGAGCTTATACTCTACAGGAGAGATGTCCTGCACATAAAAGCTTACACTCTACAGGAGAGAGGACCCTGCACATAAGAGCTTATACTCTACAGGAGAGAGGACCTGCACATAATACACTCTACAGGAGAGAGGACCTGCACATAAGAGCTTACACTGTACAGGAGAGAGGACCCTGCACATAAGAGCTTACACTGTACAGGAGAGAGGTCCCTGCACATAAGAGCTTACACTGTACAGGAGAGAGGTCCCTGCCAATGAGAGCTTATACTCTACAGGAGGGAGGACCCTGCACATAAGAGCTTACAGTCTACAGGAGAGAGGTCCTGGCCCATAAGAGCTTACAGTCTACAGGAGAGCGATCAGTTCAGGTTAGTACTCTGTGGATTTACATAGAACTTCAGGTAACACTGACTACGAGCTATGATGGAGAAGAGACGCTGCAGTTCATGCACTTACTCAGCTCTGCTATATCTGTATAAAATATGACTCTTCCTGCACATTTCTCTTCTTGTTAGGCCTCATGCACACGACAGTATTTTCTCACGGTCCGCAAAACGGGGTTCCGTGTCCGTTTTTTCTTCCGTGTGTCTTCCGTGATTTTTGGAGGATCACCAGACATGAAGGAAAGTTTAAAAAAAAGTCGTTTTGGTGTCCTCCTGGCCATGCGGAGCCAAACGGATCCGTCCTGACTTACAATGCAAGTCAATGGGGATGGATCCGTTTGACGTTGACACAATATGGTGCAATTGCAAACAGATCCGTCCCCATTGACTTTCAATGTAAAGTCAGGAGTCCCTATCAGAGTTTTCTCCAATCCGATGGTATATTTTAACTTGAAGCATCCCCATCACCATGGGAACGCCTCTATGTTAGAATATACCATCGGATTTGAGTTACATCGTGAAAACTCAGATCCGACAGTATATTCTAAAACAGAGGCGTTCCCATGGTGATGGGGACGCTTCAAGTTAGAATATACTAAGAACTGTGGAAATGACTGCCCCCTGGTGCCTGGCAGCACCCGATCTCTTACAGGGGGCTGTGATCCGCACAATTAACCCTTCAGGTGCCGCACCTGAGGGGTTAATTGTGCATATCATAGCCCACTGTAGGAGATCAGGTGCTGCCAGGCAGCAGGAGGCAGACCCCCCTCTCTCCCCTGTATTAAATTCATTGGTGGCCAGTGCGGCCCCCCTTCCTCCCCTGTATTAAATTCATTGGTGGCCAGTGCGGCCTCCCCTCCCCCCCCCCCCCCCCTAATTAAAATCCCCCCCCATCATTGGTAGCAGCGGAGAGTTCCGATCGGAGTCCCAGTTTAATCGCTAGGGCTCCGATCGGTAACCATGGCAACTGTGGCCGCCCGGTCGCTCCTCTTACTGGTAAGTGAAAGGTCTGTGCGGCGCATTGCTTATAGCACAGACCTGTCACTTACCAGTAAGAGGAGCGCCCGGCCGGTCACAGACAGCACAGGTAAGTATAATGCTTCTAAAATTGCTAAGTAACCATGGCAGCCAGGACTGCAGTAGCTTCCTGGTTGCCATGGGTACCGATCGGAGCCCCAGCGATTAAACTGGGACTCCGATCGGAACTCTCCGCTGCTACCAATGATGGGGGGGGGATTTTAATTAGGGGGGGGAGAGGGGAGGCCGCACTGGCCACCAATGAATTTAATACAGGGGAGGGAGGCAGGGGGGCCGCACTGGCCACCAATTAATTAAAAACTGGGGAGGGAGGGGGATCTGCCCCCTGCTGCCTGGCAGCACCTGATCTCTTACAGGGGGCTATGATACGCACAATTAACCCCTCAGGTGTGGCACCTGAGGGGTTAATTGTGCGGATCACAGCCCCCTGTAAGAGATTGGATGCTGCCAGGCAGCAGGGGGCAGTCATGTACACAGTTCTTAGTATATTCTAACTTGAAGCGTCCCCATCACTATGGGAACGCCTCTGTGTTAGAATATACTGTCAGATCTGAGTTTTCACAAATTGAAAACTCAGCTCTGAAAAAGCTGTATGCAGACGGATCTGCGGATTCGTCTGTGCTAAAGTAGCCTACGGATCACGGACACGGATGGCAATCTTCTGTGCTTCCGTGTTTTTTCAGGGACCCATTGACTTGAATGGGTCCGTGAACCGTTGTCCGTCCAAAAAATAGGACAGGTCCTATTTTTTGGACGGACAGGAAACACGGATCACGGACGTGGATGACAAACGGTGCATCTTCCAAGTTTTCAACGGACCCATTGAAAGTCAATGGGTCCGCAGAAAATCACGGAAAACTGAACAACGGACACGGAAAACGGAACAACGGTCGTGTGCATGAGGCCTTATACGGAGGTTCTTTCTTGTCCCATCCAGTAGTCAGTGAAACACTGGATTTTTTTCTCATCGTAATGAACTCTGTGACTTCACTTATCGCAGTGATTAAAGTGCGGTGGAAGTAGCAGAGCGGAGCTGGAAATGTGCCCACAGAGAGCGGCAATGAATAATACAATAACCAGCGGCAGAACTATGAGCGATGCTGTGAATTATTCACAGGCCTGGAATCTGAGGACACGACTGCACACCAGACATAACATCTTTATGGAAGGCTTTATCTCAGTAAATGTCTGATTGACGCATCTATTCCGGGAGCCTTCGCATCCTCAGATGACGACTAGAGATGAGCAAATAAATTCCAGACAAACCAAATTTGTTTAGAATTTCCAGAAAATTTGTCTTACAAATAAAGCCGAAGTTTTTGAGATTGGATTGGTGCGACTACGAATCACTCAAAATGGCAAGTGTGAGCAGGGAAGATGAAGACCCCAGGCAGGGCGCTGACCGGCGGGGTCAGCCATAGATAGGGTTGCCAGCTTTCCCAACAAAAAAATACAGACCAAGTTAAGCCACACCCCAAAGGGGGTGTGGTCACGGGGGCGTTAAGTCGCTGTCATGTGGCTCCGCCATTACTGCCCCCTAATTATATTAATGCCTCCATTAGGTCCCCCCAGGATTAATAGTGTCCCCATTAGTGCCCTCCAGTAATATTAATGTGTCAACTAATAGTAATGTACCCATTAGTGCCCCCAGTAATAGTAATGCCCCCATTAGTGCCCCCCAGTAATAGTGATGCCTCCATTAGTGCCCCCAGTAATAGTAATGTTCCCATTAGCTCTCCCCAGAATTAATAGTGCCCCCATTAATAGTAATGCCCCCATTAGTGCACCCCAGTAATAGTAATACCTCCATTAGTGCATTCAAGAATTAATAATGACCCCCCCCCCATTAGTGTCCCCCAGTAAGAGTAATGCCCCCATTAGTACCTCCAAGTAAGAGTAATGCCCCCATTAGGCAGCCCCAAAATTAATAATTCCCCCCATTAGTACCTCCTAGTAAGAGTAATGCCCCCATTAGGCAGCCCCAAAATTAATAATTCCCCCTATTAGTGCCACCAGTAAAAGTAATGTCCCCATTAGGCAGCCCTAAAATGAATAATGCCCCCCATTAGTGCCCCCCAGTAATAGCAATGCCCCCATTAGCGCCCCCCAGAATTAATAGTGCCCCCATTAATAGTAATCCCCCATTAGTGCACCCCAGTAAAATTAATACCTCTATTAGTGCATCCAAGAATTAATAATGACCCCGCCATTAGAGCCCCCCAGTAAGAGTAATGCCCCCATTAGTCAGCCCCAGAATTAATAATTCCCCCATTAGTGCCCCCAGTAAAAGTAATGCCCCCATAAGTACGCCCCAGAATGAATAATACCCCCCATAAGTACGCCCCAGAATGAATACCCCCATTAGTGCCCCCCAGTAAGAGTAATGCCCCCATTAGTGCCCCCCAGTAAGAATAATGCCCCCATTAGTGTGCCCCAGAATTAATAACCCTATTAGTGCAGCCCAGCACAAGTAATGCCCATATTAGTTCCCCCCAGAAAGAGTAATGCCCCCATTAGTGCCCCCCAGTAAAAATAATGACCCTAGTAGTGCAGCCCAGCACGAGTAATGCCCATATTAGTGCCCCCAGTAAGAGTAATGGCCCCATTAGTGCCCCCAGTAAAAATAATGACCCTATTAGTGCAGCCCAGCACGAGTAATGCCCATATTAGTGCCCCCCAGTAAAAATAATGACCCTAGTAGTGCAGCCCAGCACGAGTAAGGCCATATTAGTGCCCCCCAGTAAGAGTAATGCCCCCATTAGTGCCCCCAGTAAAAATAATGATCCTATTAGTGCAGCCCAGCACGAGTAATGCCCATATTAGTGCCCCCCAGTAAAAATAATGACCCTATTAGTGCAGCCTAGCACGAGTAATGCCCATATTAATGTCCCCCAGTAAAAATAATGACCCTATTAGTGCAGCCCAGCACGAGTAATGCCCATATTAGTGCCCCCCAGTAATAGCAATGCCCCCATTAGCGCCCCCCAGAATTAATAGTGCCCCCATTAATAGTAATCCCCCATTAGTGCACCCCAGTAAAATTAATACCTCTATTAGTGCATCCAAGAATTAATAATGACCCCGCCATTAGAGCCCCCCAGTAAGAGTAATGCCCCCATTAGTCAGCCCCAGAATTAATAATTCCCCCATTAGTGCCCCCAGTAAAAGTAATGCCCCCATAAGTACGCCCCAGAATGAATAATACCCCCCATAAGTACGCCCCAGAATGAATACCCCCATTAGTGCCCCCCAGTAAGAGTAATGCCCCCATTAGTGCCCCCCAGTAAGAATAATGCCCCCATTAGTGTGCCCCAGAATTAATAACCCTATTAGTGCAGCCCAGCACAAGTAATGCCCATATTAGTTCCCCCCAGAAAGAGTAATGCCCCCATTAGTGCCCCCCAGTAAAAATAATGACCCTAGTAGTGCAGCCCAGCACGAGTAATGCCCATATTAGTGCCCCCAGTAAGAGTAATGGCCCCATTAGTGCCCCCAGTAAAAATAATGACCCTATTAGTGCAGCCCAGCACGAGTAATGCCCATATTAGTGCCCCCCAGTAAAAATAATGACCCTAGTAGTGCAGCCCAGCACGAGTAAGGCCATATTAGTGCCCCCCAGTAAGAGTAATGCCCCCATTAGTGCCCCCAGTAAAAATAATGATCCTATTAGTGCAGCCCAGCACGAGTAATGCCCATATTAGTGCCCCCCAGTAAAAATAATGACCCTATTAGTGCAGCCTAGCACGAGTAATGCCCATATTAATGTCCCCCAGTAAAAATAATGACCCTATTAGTGCAGCCCAGCACGAGTAATGCCCATATTAGTGCCCCCCAGTAAAAGTAATGCCCCCATTAGTGCCCCCCAGTAAAAATAATGACCCTATTAGTGCAGCCCAGCATGAGTAATGCCCATATTAGTGCCCCTTCTCTGCTTCTACAAAAGAAATTGAAAAAAATACCAGCACCTACATTAAAATAATGGCTTGGCTGGTGAGATACCGGCTGGGCGGCAACCCTACCCATAATCCCTTGCAGTCAGCCTCAGCCAGTCAGGAGGGACGATAGAGACATGTATCATAGGCACTATGATCCCCAAGCAAGGAAATGATGATTCTGAGCTTGGACGTTGCTGCGGCAGGACGTCTCCGCCACACACAAAGCGCGGGGTCTTGTAGGGAAAGATTTAGGTAGTTAGGTTTTAGCTAAGGACAGGACAAGAGTCACTGATTGTACTGCCAGCCATTGACAATCCTGTGGTTGCATTCATATTTAAAGCTACAGTACTCTTCTTTTTTTGATGTGCAGGAGCCAGCTAGCAGACCAATATATATACAGTATATACAAAAAATTATATGTACTGGCTGCTGATTTTCTAAGCATTATACTTGCACTGGACACTGTCCAATTGTACTTTTTTTCCCCAAAAAAAGATGTAGCAAAGTTTCTTCAATAATAAGTGTACCAAACCTCAAAATGCCTCCTGGAGAGGTTAATATATGAAGAATTTTGTATTCTAGAAGTTTATTTTTGACAGTATAGCAGCATTATTTTTGGGTATGCAGGATAGTGGCTAAATTACATCAAGGATCTTCGAATCTGACTGGGGGTGGAGGAGGCGAACCTAGTGAGGAGATCTGGGTTGGATGGGAGGGGAAAATGAGAGTGATAGCGCACCACTATGTGTGAACTTAGCCTAACTCTGCAGTGGCTGGGTTTGGAGTGGCCCCAATGCTACTTTAGGTCCCCCAGATACCGTTGAGGTGTCACCATGTGTTGATGCTCTCTGGAAGGGTTGGTAAGGCATGGTGCACCCCAATGAGCAGTAAGTCCAGAGAGTCTGGGTCAGCAGTAAACCAGTGTTGCTTCTTTACTGCAGGAACTTAAAGAAGTTGTCTCATCTCAGACAACGTGGGCATATCGCTAGGATATGTCCCCATTGTCTTATAGGTGCAGGTACCACCGCTGGGACCCGCACCTATATCGGGAATGGAGCCCCGCAAAGTGGTGGCTGGAGGACTCCGGTCTGGCCACCACCAAGCAAGCTTGCCATAGAAGTGAATGGGAGCGCACCATGCTCCCATTCACTTCTATGGCCCCGACTGAAAAAGCTGAGCCAAGGCTTGGCTATTTTTGAAGGCCCCATAGAAAATGAATGGAGGGTGGCTGCGCATACGCAGTGCACCCCCACCACTTTCAGGGCTCCGTTTTCTATATACAGTCAGGTCCATAAATATTGGGACATGGAGTCAATTCTAACACTTTTGGCTCTATACACCACCACAATGGATTTCAAATGAAACAAACAAGATGTGCTTTACCTGCAGACTGTCAGCTTTAATTTGAGGGTATTTACATCCAAATCAGGTGAACGGTGTAGGAATTACAACAGTTTGCATATGTGCCTCCCACTTGTTAAGGGACCAAAAGTAATGGGACAATTGGCTTCTCAGCTGTTCCGTGGCCAGATGTGTGTTATTCCCTCATTATCCCCATTACAATGAGCAGATAAAAGGTCCAGAGGTCATTTCCAGTCTGCTATTTGCATTTGGAATCTGTTGCTGTCAACTCTCAAGATGAGATCCAAAGAGATGTCACTATCAGTGAAGCAAGCTATCATTAGGCTGAAAAAACACAACAAACCCATCAGAGAGATAGCAAATAATTAGGCGCGGCCAAAACAACTGTTTGGAACATTCTTAAAAAGAAGGAATGCACCGGTGAGCTCAGCAACACCAAAAGACCAGGAAGACCACGGAAAACAACTGTGGTGGATGACCGAAGAATTCTTTCCCTGGGGAAGAAAACACCCTTCACAACAGTTGGCCAGATCAAGAACACTCTCCAGGAGGTAGGTGTATGTGTGTCAAAGTCAACAATCAAGAGAAGACTTCACCAGAGTGATTACAGAGGGTTCACCACAAGATGTAAACCATTGGTGAGCCTCAAAAACAGGAAGGCCAGATTAGAGTTTGCCAAACGACATCTAAAAAAACCTTCACAGTTCTGGAACAACATCCTATGGACAGATGGGACCAAGATTAACTTGTACCAGAGTGATGGGAAGAGAAGAGTATGGAGAAGAAAAAAGGAACTGCTCATGATCCTAAGCATACCACCTCATCAGTGAAGCATGGTGGTGGTAGTGTCATGGCGTGGGCATGTATGGCTGCCAATGGAACTGGTTCTCTTGTATTTATTGATGATGTGACTGCTGACAAAAGCAGCAGGATGAATTCTGAAGTGTTTCGGGCAATATTATCTGCTCATATTCAGCCAAATGCTTCAGAACTCATTGGACGGCGCTTCACAGTGCAGAAGGACAATGACCCAAAGCATACTGCAAAAGCAACCAAAGAGATTTTTAAGGGAAAGAAGTGGAATGTTATGCAATGGCCAAGTCAATCACCTGACCTGAATCCGATTGACCATGCATTTCACTTGCTGAAGACAAAACTGAAGGGAAAATGCCCCAAGAACAAGCAGGAACTGAAGACAGTTGCAGTAGAGGCCTGGCAGAGCATCACCAGGGATGAAACCAGCGTCTGGTGATGTCTATGCGTTCCAGACTTCAGGCTGTAATTGACTGCAAAGGATTTGCAACCAAGTATTAAAAAGTGAAAGTTTGATTTATGATTATTATTCTGTCCCATTACTTTTGGTCCCTTAACAAGTGGGAGGCACATATGCAAACTGTTGTAATTCCTGCACCATTCACCTGATTTGAATGTAAATACCCTCAAATTACAGCTGACAGTCTGCAGGTAAAGCACATCTTGTTCGTTTCATTTCAAATCCATTGTGGTGGTGTATAGAGCCAGAAATGTTACAATTAAGTCGGTGTCCCAATATTTATGGACTGACTGTAGATTCAGGTCCCAGTGGTGGGACCCGCACCTATAAGACAATAGGGGCATATCCTGGTGATATGCCCCCATTGTCTATGATGAGACAACCCCTTTAAGTGCAAAACAATACAGGTGAGGCATAAGGCTGGCTT
The DNA here is from genome assembly GCF_014858855.1 of Bufo gargarizans. Classification (NCBI taxonomy): domain Eukaryota; kingdom Metazoa; phylum Chordata; class Amphibia; order Anura; family Bufonidae; genus Bufo; species Bufo gargarizans. The sequence continues at coordinate 46,753,727 of NC_058083.1, read as the reverse complement.
CTCCAGTCTCCAGTCTCCACCCTGGCAGAAGAGTTTAATGCTGATGAAAGGCCTAGGCTCGCTGTCCCTATTTCTCTCTCTCAGAAGCCTGGCTCCCTGGTCAATGAGCTGGTAACCTGGGGTCTGTGGCTCAGCATCCCCATCTCAGCATCTACTCTGGTCACTCATACAGTCTGGCAAAGTTTCTCCTGCTAAACACTGGTCCCTATCTGCAGACAACTAGGGGCTTTCTGCTCTCCTTATATGCAGCTGAACTAGAACCTTCTAATTGGAGGAGTGAAGTGGAGAAGCACAGCCTAAACAGAAACACTGTTACAATTTCTGTCTATCATAGACTTATATAGAGTTTCAATGCAAGTCTATGGAAATGAATAAGCAGTTTTTTTCAGACAGTCAAAAGGTCAATGGAGGAGATTTATCAAACTAGCGTAAAGTAAAACTTGCTAATTTGCCCATAGCAACCAATCAGATTCCACCTTTCATTTTTTAGAGCTCCTTTCGAAAATTTAAGTGGAATCTGATTTGTAGCTATGGGTGACTAAGCAAGTTTTCCTTTACACCAGTTTTCATAAATCTGGCCCAATGTGTCTGTTTTTCTCTCCAAAACTTTGCATAGGTAGAAAATCATAAAGTCTATCAGTATTAGCTGGCTGTGCATTAAAGGGTTTCTGTCATCAGAAATAACGTTATGTAGCTGACTGACATCAGCGATGGGCTAATGTCAGCAGTACATAACAGTGCGCTTTATAACTCTCTGCCGGCCGCCGTTCTCCTAAAATAAACACTTTTAAAATATGCTAATGAGCCTCTAGGTGCTATGACGGCGTTGCTTCAGCACCTAGAGGCTCGGTCTACTCACCCCTTGGCACGCCCAGGTCCAGTTGATTGGCGAGTTCTCCTCTTCGTCCAGTAAATCCCGCACCTGCGCCGTCCTATTTAGTATTCGGCGCAGGCGTAGTGAGTGAAGGACGTGCTCCGAGCGCGTCCTTCACTCACTGCGCCTGCGCCGAATACTAAATGGGACGGCGCCTGTGCAGTGAGTGAAGCCAGCGCAGTGAGCGAGGCCGGCAGCAGGAGCGCGTCCTTCACTCACTGGGCCTGCGCCGAATACTAAATGGGACGGCGCCTGTGCAGTGAGTGAAGCCAGCGCAGTGAGTGAGGCCGGCAGCAGGAGCGCGTCCTTCACTCACTGGGCCTGCGCCGAATACTAAATGGGACGGCGCCTGTGCAGTGAGTGAAGCCAGCGCAGTGAGTGAGGCCGGCAGCAGGAGCGCGTCCTTCACTCACTGCGCCTGCGCTGAATACTAAATGGGACGGCGCAGGCGCGGGATTTACTGGACGAAGAAGAAAACTCGACAGTTCGGCCTCACTGCGCCTGCGCTGGCTTCACTCACTGCGCATGCACCGTACCGTTTAGTATTCAGCGCAGGCGCAGTGAGTGAAGGACACGCTCCGAGCGCGTCCTTCACTCACTGCGCCTGCGCCGAATACTGAATGGGACGGCGCCTGTGCAGTGAGTGAAGCCAGCGCAGTGAGCGAGGCCGGCAGCAGGAGCGCGTCCTTCACTCACTGGGCCTGCGCCGAATACTAAATGGGACGGCTCAGGCGCAGGATTTACTGGACGAAGAAGAGAACTCGACAGTCAATCAACTGGACCTGGGCGTGCCAAAGGTTGAGTAGACCGAGCCTCTAGGTGCTGAAGCAACGCCCTCATAGCACCTAGAGGCTCATCGCTAGGATATGCCCCCATTGTCTGATAGGTGCGGGTCCCACCTCTGGGACCCGCACCTACAACGAGAACGGAGTGGGAGCTCTGTGGCTGGAGGACCCTGGATTTCCAGGGGTACGTCCACCACCAAGCGCTGCTTCCCGCTGCTCCCATAGAAGTGAATGGGAGCGCACCGCGCACGCGCGGCCCCTGCTTCCGTTCTTTTCTATGGAGCAGACGGAAATAGCAGAGCCAGCATTCAGCTATTTTCGGCGGCCCCATAGAAATGAGTGGAGGGCGGCTGCGCATGCGCAGTGTGCACTCCGTTAATTTCCATGCCCCGTTCTCATTGTAGGTGTGGGTCCCAGAGGTGGGACCCGCACCTATCAGATAATGGGGGCATATCCTAGTGATATGCCCCCATTGTCTGAGATGGAAAAAACCCTTTAACCCCTTCCACAGCACAGTGCAGCTATAGTGTAATAACAGTGCAACTGTGCAAATGAACAGGATATAATAGATCACAGTGCAAGTTAACCCTTCAAACTGCAATCAAGTAGGGAGTTGATGGCTTTGTATAGTAGCAATAAGGGCAAATGTCCACAAGCATCCATAGTCCAAAGTACCCTTGCTCCAGGGTACTACAACTGAGCGTGAGAACTGAAGGTGCCTAGGACAGCATGAACTCTAAGTATTACCCTGCAGAGACCTACCCATCATTATTTCTAAAAAATAAAATAAAAATGGAAAAGGAAACAATATTAAGCTCTGTACCCAGCTGTCACCGAGCAGCCGCCTGCTGTCCACGTGTCTGACCAGGGGGCCCCTTCTCTCAGTCACCGACAACAGCCAATAAAGTTTACTGAACACGATGGAACATCAGGAACTGCCGTGCCAACCTGACACACATCAGGGAACGGATACAATCTGCCGAAACAACCAGGTCCACTCATACCCGGACTGTGACCTTTCTCCCATCAAATATCTTCTTCCCTGACCCCATGGACTTCTGGGTCAGCAGATTGGAACAGTGGCCAGAACCGTCCCAGTTTGCTATCGGTGTCCAGTATTGTCCAGCCTCCGATATACTGTCACATCCAAGCAGATACAATTTCCCTCCACAAGCGTAGAAAACATTACGTTTATGAAAATGAATGCGGTATGGATCCGCGAGGACTTTCCCACACCGCTGTCTGACATCTATAAATAGATCGGCCATTGCAGAGACTGGCTATTTTTTGCCTGCCCAGCGATGACACTGCTGCTGTCTGCCTGTCTATCATGTACCATACTGTACTGCAGGTACTACAACCCTTAATACCCCTACTACCATGCCAACACAGCCGCACATCTCCTGTCCTTTAGGTTCCAAACTGTACTACCACGGCTTCTACTAACACTACTACTACCCCTACACAGCCACAGTCCTCCCATACAGCAAGTTATAAACTGTACCGCCATGACTACAACTGATGCTACTACTACCCCTCCACAGCCACACATCTCCTGTCTCATGTTCCAGTACTGCCACTGCTGCAGCTACTAATGACACTACTACTACCCCTGCACTGCCACACATCTCCTGTCCAGCAGGTTCCAAACTCTACTGCCACAGCTACTAATGACACTACTACTACCCCTGCACTGCCACACATCTCCTGTCCAGCAGGTTCCAAACTCTACTGCCACAGCTACTAATGACGCTACTACTACCCCTGCACTGCCACACATCTCCTGTCCAGCAGGTTCCAAACTCTACTGCCACAGCTACTAATGACACTACTACTACCCCTACACTGCCACACATCTCCTGTCCAGCAGGTTCCAAACTCTACTGCCACAGCTACTAATGACACTACTACTACCCCTGCACTGCCACACATCTCCTGTCCAGCAGGTTCTAAACTCTACTGCCACAGCTACTAATGACACTACTACTACCCCTGCACAGCCACACATCTCCTGTCCAGCAGGTTCCAAACTCTACTGCCACAGCTACTAATGACGCTACTACTACCCCTGCACTGCCACACATCTCCTGTCCAGCAGGTTCCAAACTCTACTGCCACAGCTACTAATGACACTACTACTACCCCTGCACTGCCACACATCTCCTGTCCAGCAGGTTCCAAACTCTACTGCCACAGCTACTAATGACGCTACTACTACCCCTGCACTGCCACACATCTCCTGTCCAGCAGGTTCCAAACTCTACTGCCACAGCTACTAATGACACTACTACTACCCCTACACTGCCACACATCTCCTGTCCAGCAGGTTCCAAACTCTACTGCCACAGCTACTAATGACACTACTACTACCCCTGCACTGCCACACATCTCCTGTCCAGCAGGTTCTAAACTCTACTGCCACAGCTACTAATGACACTACTACTACCCCTGCACAGCCACACATCTCCTGTCCAGCAGGTTCCAAACTCTACTGCCACAGCTACTAATGACGCTACTACTACCCCTGCACTGCCACACATCTCCTGTCCAGCAGGTTCCAAACTCTACTGCCACAGCTACTAATGACACTACTACTACCCCTGCACTGCCACACATGTCCTGTCCAGCAGGTTCCAAACTCTACTGCCACAGCTACTAATGACACTACTACTACCCCTGCACTGCCACACATCTCCTGTCCAGCAGGTTCCAAACTCTACTGCCACAGCTACTAATGACGCTACTACTACCCCTGCACTGCCACACATCTCCTGTCCAGCAGGTTCCAAACGCTACTGCCACAGCTACTAATGACACTACTACTACCCCTGCACTGCCACACATCTCCTGTCCAGCAGGTTCCAAACTCTACTGCCATAGCTACTAATGACACTACTACTAGCGCTGCACAGCCACACATCTCATGTCTCATGTTCCAGTACTGCCACTGCTGCAGCTACTAACACTACTAACTACCCCTGCACAGCCACACATCTCCTGTCCAGCAGTTTCCAAACTCTACTGCCACAGCTACTAATGACGCTACTACTACCCCTGCACAGCCACACATCTCCTGTCCAGCAGGTTCCAAACTCTACTGCCACAGCTACTAATGACACTACTACTACCCCTGCACTGCCACACATCTCCTGTCCAGCAGGTTCCAAACTCTACTGCCACAGCTACTAATGCTACTACTACTACCCCTGCACTGCCACACATCTCCTGTCCAGCAGGTTCCAAACTCTACTGCCACAGCTACTAATGACACTACTACTACCCCTGCACTGCCACACATCTCCTGTCCAACAGGTTCCAGACTCTACTGCCACAGCTACTAATGACACTACTACTACCCCTGCACTGCCACACATCTCCTGTCCAGCAGGTTCCAAACTCTACTGCCACAGCTACTAATGACACTACTACTACCCCTGCACTGCCACACATCTCCTGTCCAGCAGGTTCCAAACTCTACTGCCACAGCTACTAATGACGCTACTACTACCCCTGCACTGCCACACATCTCCTGTCCAGCAGGTTCCAAACTCTACTGCCACAGCTACTAATGATGCTACTACTACCCCTGCACAGCCACACATCTCCTGTCCAGCAGGTTCCAAACTCTACTGCCACAGCTACTAATGACGCTACTACTACCCCTGCACTGCCACACATCTCCTGTCCAGCAGGTTCCAAACTCTACTGCCACAGCTACTAATGACACTACTACTACCCCTGCACTGCCACACATCTCCTGTCCAGCAGGTTCCAAACTCTACTGCCACAGCTACTAATGATGCTACTACTACCCCTGCACAGCCACACATCTCCTGTCCAGCAGGTTCCAGACTCTACTGCCACAGCTACTAATGACACTACTACTACCCCTGCACTGCCACACATCTCCTGTCCAGCAGGTTCCAAACTCTACTGCCACAGCTACTAATGACACTACTACTACCCCTGCACTGCCACACATCTCCTGTCCAGCAGGTTCCAAACTCTACTGCCACAGCTACTAATGACACTACTACTACCCCTGCACTGCCACACATCTCCTGTCCAGCAGGTTCCAAACTCTACTGCCACAGCTACTAATGACACTACTACTACCCCTGCACTGCCACACATCTCCTGTCCAGCAGGTTCTAAACTCTACTGCCACAGCTACTAATGACACTACTACTACCCCTGCACAGCCACACATCTCCTGTCCAGCAGGTTCCAAACTCTACTGCCACAGCTACTAATGACGCTACTACTACCCCTGCACTGCCACACATCTCCTGTCCAGCAGGTTCCAAACTCTACTGCCACAGCTACTAATGACACTACTACTACCCCTGCACTGCCACACATGTCCTGTCCAGCAGGTTCCAAACTCTACTGCCACAGCTACTAATGACACTACTACTACCCCTGCACTGCCACACATCTCCTGTCCAGCAGGTTCCAAACTCTACTGCCACAGCTACTAATGACGCTACTACTACCCCTGCACTGCCACACATCTCCTGTCCAGCAGGTTCCAAACGCTACTGCCACAGCTACTAATGACACTACTACTACCCCTGCACTGCCACACATCTCCTGTCCAGCAGGTTCCAAACTCTACTGCCATAGCTACTAATGACACTACTACTAGCCCTGCACAGCCACACATCTCATGTCTCATGTTCCAGTACTGCCACTGCTGCAGCTACTAACACTACTAACTACCCCTGCACAGCCACACATCTCCTGTCCAGCAGTTTCCAAACTCTACTGCCACAGCTACTAATGACGCTACTACTACCCCTGCACAGCCACACATCTCCTGTCCAGCAGGTTCCAAACTCTACTGCCACAGCTACTAATGACACTACTACTACCCCTGCACTGCCACACATCTCCTGTCCAGCAGGTTCCAAACTCTACTGCCACAGCTACTAATGCTACTACTACTACCCCTGCACTGCCACACATCTCCTGTCCAGCAGGTTCCAAACTCTACTGCCACAGCTACTAATGACACTACTACTACCCCTGCACTGCCACACATCTCCTGTCCAACAGGTTCCAGACTCTACTGCCACAGCTACTAATGACACTACTACTACCCCTGCACTGCCACACATCTCCTTTCCAGCAGGTTCCAAACTCTACTGCCACAGCTACTAATGACACTACTACTACCCCTGCACTGCCACACATCTCCTGTCCAGCAGGTTCCAAACTCTACTGCCACAGCTACTAATGACGCTACTACTACCCCTGCACTGCCACACATCTCCTGTCCAGCAGGTTCCAAACTCTACTGCCACAGCTACTAATGATGCTACTACTACCCCTGCACAGCCACACATCTCCTGTCCAGCAGGTTCCAAACTCTACTGCCACAGCTACTAATGACGCTACTACTACCCCTGCACTGCCACACATCTCCTGTCCAGCAGGTTCCAAACTCTACTGCCACAGCTACTAATGACACTACTACTACCCCTGCACTGCCACACATCTCCTGTCCAGCAGGTTCCAAACTCTACTGCCACAGCTACTAATGATGCTACTACTACCCCTGCACAGCCACACATCTCCTGTCCAGCAGGTTCCAGACTCTACTGCCACAGCTACTAATGACACTACTACTACCCCTGCACTGCCACACATCTCCTGTCCAGCAGGTTCCAAACTCTACTGCCACAGCTACTAATGACACTACTACTACCCCTGCACTGCCACACATCTCCTGTCCAGCAGGTTCCAAACTCTACTGCCACAGCTACTAATGACGCTACTACTACCCCTGCACTGCCACACATCTCCTGTCCAGCAGGTTCCAAACTCTACTGCCACAGCTACTAATGATGCTACTACTACCCCTGCACAGCCACACATCTCCTGTCCAGCAGGTTCCAAACTCTACTGCCACAGCTACTAATGACGCTACTACTACCCCTGCACTGCCACACATCTCCTGTCCAGCAGGTTCCAAACTCTACTGCCACAGCTACTAATGACACTACTACTACCCCTGCACTGCCACACATCTCCTGTCCAGCAGGTTCCAAACTCTACTGCCACAGCTACTAATGATGCTACTACTACCCCTGCACAGCCACACATCTCCTGTCCAGCAGGTTCCAAACTCTACTGCCACAGCTACTAATGACGCTACTACTACCCCTGCACTGCCACACATCTCCTGTCCAGCAGGTTCCAAACTCTACTGCCACAGCTACTAATGACACTACTACTACCCCTGCACTGCCACACATCTCCTGTCCAGCAGGTTCCAAACTCTACTGCCACAGCTACTAATGACACTACTACTACCCCTGCACAGCCACACAGCTCCTGTCCAGCAGGTTCCAAACTCTACTGCCACAGCTACTAATGACACTACTACTACCCCTGCACAGCCACACATGTCCTGTCCAGCAGGTTCCAAACTCTACTGCCACAGCTACTAATGACACTACTACTACCCCTGCACTGCCACACATCTCCTGTCCAGCAGGTTCCAAACTCTACTGCCACAGCTACTAATGACATTACTACTACCCCTGCACAGCCACACATCTCCTGTCCAGCAGGTTCCAAACTCTACTGCCACAGCTACTAGTGACACTACTACTACCCCTGCACTGCCACACATCTCCTGTCCAGCAGGTTCCAAACTCTACTGCCACAGCTACTAGTGACGCTACTACTACCCCTGCACTGCCACACATCTCCTGTCCAGCAGGTTCCAAACTCTACTGCCACAGCTACTAATGACGCTACTACTACCCCTGCACTGCCACACATCTCCTGTCCAGCAGGTTCCAAACTCTACTGCCACAGCAACTAATGACACTACTACTACCCCTGCACAGCCACACAGCTCCTGTCCAGCAGGTTCCAGACTCTACTGCCACAGCTACTAATGAAACTACTACTACCCCTGCACTGCCACACATCTCCTGTCCAGCAGGTTCCAAACTCTACTGCCACAGCTACTAATGATGCTACTACTACCCCTGCACTGCCACACATCTCCTGTCCAGCAGGTTCCAAACTCTACTGCCACAGCTACTAATGACACTACTACTACCCCTGCACAGCCACACAGCTCCTGTCCAGCAGGTTCCAAACTCTACTGCCACAGCTACTAATGACGCTACTACTACCCCTGCACAGCCACACATCTCCTGTCCAGTCGGTTCCAAACTCTACTGCCACAGCTACTAATGACACTACTACTACCCCTGCACAGCCACACATCTCCTGTCCAGCAGGTTCCAAACTCTACTGCCACAGCTACTAATGACACTAATACTACCCCTGCACAGCCACACATCTCCTGTCCAGCAGGTTCCAAACTCTACTGCCACAGCTACTAATGACACTACTACTACCCCTGCACAGCCACACATCTCCTGTCCAGCAGGTTCCAAACTCTATTGCCACAGCTACTAATGATGCTACTACTACCCCTGCACAGCCACACATCTCCTGTCCAGCAGGTTCCAAACTCTACTGCCACAGCTACTAATGACGCTACTACTACCCCTGCACTGCCACACATCTCCTGTCCAGCAGGTTCCAAACTCTACTGCAACAGCTACTAATGACACTACTACTACCCCTGCACTGCCACACATCTCCTGTCCAGCAGGTTCCAAACTCTACTGCCACAGCTACTAATGACACTACTACTACCCCTGCACTGCCACACATCTCCTGTCTCATGTTCCAGTACTGCCACTGCTGCAGCTACTAATGACACTACTACTACCCCTGCACTGCCACACATCTCCTGTCCAGCAGGTTCCAAACTCTACTGCCACAGCTACTAATGCTACTACTACTACCCCTGGACTGCCACACATCTCCTGTCCAGCAGGTTCCAAACTCTACTGCCACAGCTACTAATGACACTACTACTACCCCTGCACTGCCACACATCTCCTGTCCAGCAGGTTCCAAACTCTACAGCCACAGCTACTAATGACGCTACTACTACCCCTGCACTGCCACACATCTCCTGTCCAGCAGGTTCCAAACTCTACTGCCACAGCTACTAATGACACTTCTACTACCCCTGCACTGCCACACATCTCCTGTCCAGCAGGTTCCAAACTCTACTGCCACAGCTACTAATGACGCTACTACTACCCCTGCACTGCCACACATCTCCTGTCCAGCAGGTTCCAAACTCTACTGCCACAGCTACTAATGATGCTACTACTACCCCTGCACAGCCACACATCTCCTGTCCAGCAGGTTCCAAACTCTACTGCCACAGCTACTAATGACGCTACTACTACCCCTGCACTGCCACACATCTTCTGTCCAGCAGGTTCCAAACTCTACTGCCACAGCTACTAATGACACTACTACTACCCCTGCACTGCCACACATCTCCTGTCCAGCAGGTTCCAAACTCTACTGCCACAGCTACTAATGACACTACTACTACCCCTGCACAGCCACACATCTCCTGTCCAGCAGGTTCCAAACTCTACTGCCACAGCTACTAATGACACTACTACTACCCCTGCACAGCCACACATGTCCTGTCCAGCAGGTTCCAAACTCTACTGCCACAGCTACTAATGACATTACTACTACCCCTGCACAGCCACACATCTCCTGTCCAGCAGGTTCCAAACTCTACTGCCACGGCTACTAATGACACTACTACTACCCCTGCACTGCCACACATCTCCTGTCCAGCAGGTTCCAAACTCTACTGCCACAGCTACTAGTGACGCTACTACTACCCCTGCACTGCCACACATCTCCTGTCCAGCAGGTTCCAAACTCTACTGCCACAGCTACTAATGACGCTACTACTACCCCTGCACTGCCACACATCTCCTGTCCAGCAGGTTCCAAACTCTACTGCCACAGCAACTAATGACACTACTACTACCCCTGCACTGCCACACAGCTCCTGTCCAGCAGGTTCCAGACTCTACTGCCACAGCTACTAATGACACTACTACTACCCCTGCACTGCCACACATCTCCTGTCCAGCAGGTTCCAAACTCTACTGCCACAGCTACTAATGATGCTACTACTACCCCTGCACTGCCACACATCTCCTGTCCAGCAGGTTCCAAACTCTACTGCCACAGCTACTAATGACACTACTACTACCCCTGCACTGCCACACATCTCCTGTCCAGCAGGTTCCAAACTCTACTGCTACAGCTACTAATGACACTACTACTACCCCTGCACTGCCACACATCTCCTGTCCAGCAGGTTCCAAACTCTACTGCCACAGCTACTAATGACGCTACTACTACCCCTGCACAGCCACACATCTCCTGTCCAGTAGGTTCCAAACTCTACTGCCACAGCTACTAATGACACTACTACTACCCCTGCACAGCCACACAGCACCTGTCCAGCAGGTTCCAAACTCTACTGCCACAGCTACTAATGACGCTACTACTACCCCTGCACAGCCACACATCTCCTGTCCAGCAGGTTCCAAACTCTACTGCCATAGCTACTAATGACACTACTACTACCCCTGCACAGCCACACATCTCCTGTCCAGCAGGTTCCAAACTCTACTGCCACAGCTACTAATGACGCTACTACTACCCCTGCACTGCCACACATCTCCTGTTCAGCAGGTTCCAAACTCTACTGCCACAGCTACTAATGACACTACTACTACCCCTGCACAGCCACACAGCTCCTGTCCAGCAGGTTCCAAACTCTACTGCCACAGCTACTAATGGCACTACTACTACCCCTGCACAGCCACACATCTCCTGTCCAGCAGGTTCCAAACTCTACTGCCACAGCTACTAATGACACTACTACTACCCCTGCACAGCCACACATCTCCTGTCCAGTAGGTTCCAAACTCTACTGCCACAGCTACTAATGACACTACTACTACCCCTGCACAGCCACACAGCTCCTGTCCAGCAGGTTCCAAACTCTACTGCCACAGCTACTAATGACGCTACTACTACCCCTGCACAGCCACACATCTCCTGTCCAGCAGGTTCCAAACTCTACTGCCACAGCTACTAATGACACTACTACTACCCCTGCACAGCCACACATCTCCTGTCCAGCAGGTTCCAAACTCTACTGCCACAGCTACTAATGACACTACTACTACCCCTGCACTGCCACGCAGCTCCTGTCCAGCAGGTTCCAAACTCTACTGCCACAGCTAATAATTACGCTACTACTACCCCTGCACAGCCACACATCTCCTGTCCAGTAGGTTCCAAACTCTACTGCCACAGCTACTAATGACACTACTACTACCCCTGCACAGCCACACATCTCCTGTCCAGCAGGTTCCAAACTCTACTGCCACAGCTACTAATGACACTACTACTACCCCTGCACTGCCACACAGCTCCTGTCCAGCAGGTTCCAAACTCTACTGCAACAGCTACTAATGACGCTACTACTACCCCTGCACAGCCACACATCTCCTGTCCAGCAGGTTCCAAACTCTACTGCCACAGCTACTAGTGACACTATTACTACCCCTGCACTGACACACATCTCCTGTCCAGCAGGTTCCAAACTCTACTGCCACAGCTACTAATGACACTACTACTACCCCTGCACAGCCACACAGCTCCTTCCCAGCAGGTTCCAAACTCTACTGCCATAGCTACTAATGACACTACTACTACCCCTGCACAGCCACACATCTCCTGTCCAGCAGGTTCCAAACTCTACTGCCACAGCTACTAATGACGCTACTACTACCCCTGCACTGCCACACATCTCCTGTCCAGCAGGTTCCAAACTCTACTGCCACAGCTACTAATGACACTACTACTACCCCTGCACAGTCACACATCTCCTGTCCAGCAGCTTCCAGACTCTACTGCCACAGCTACTAATGACACTACTACTACCCCTGCACAGCCACACATCTCCTGTCCAGCAGGTTCCAAACTCTTTTGCCACAGCTACTAATGACACTACTACTACCCCTGCCACACATCTCCCGTCACTGTACTGCCACACTGTTGTGGCTACAACTGATGCTACTACCACCCCTACACAGCCACACATCTCCTGTCCATCTGGTTCTAAATTGTACTGCAACTGCCACAGCTACTACTGATGCTAATACTACCGCTACACAGCTGCACATCTGATTGTCTGTCAGCTTCCATACCGTGTTGCTGCTGCACCAAAAGAGAATATTTGGACCACTTGTTCAGAAAGACATTGCTTTTTCCGATACTACAGTGTGTGTATAAACCCTGGCAGGCATTCACCCCCAATAACGGATCATTTTTGGAAAGTTTTCTTCATTTTAAAAAGCATAACAAAACTGATGCAGTGTGTTATTTACCAGGCTGTTTGTTACCACCGGCTGCCATCTGTTTACCCGTCGCTAAATATATATATCACTGGCACTAATGCTGTCGTTGCGTTAAGGAGCTTGAAAGGGGTTGGATACAGTCCTGGGAGACCCAGACGTGTCATATATGACTTTGCAGGTCAATCTGGGCTCCAAAATATTTGCTGACTTACAAAGCAGATTTCCGAATGTCAATAAATACACACAACCAGACAATATGCCGGCGTCAGCACCGACGTGTTTCTCACCAAAGAACTGGATCCTCCAAGACTCATTCCTTCTGACACTGGCTAGACTGGGGTACTGAGTCTAACATTCTACACCCTTAGAAGGTTTTTTGGGGACTTTTTAGCTGATGACCAATGCTCAGAGTAGGTCATCAGTATCTAATTTGTGTGGGTCCAACACCCTGCGCCTAGGCCACGTTACCGATAAATGTGACGTCACTGGCCTAGGAAAAGCTGCGAGAAGACCGAGGTGCTCTTCTCAAACAGCTGATCGACACAGATCAGATACTGATGACCAATCCAAAGGATAGCTTCAAAAAAAGAACTCTTACATAATCCAGCACCTTCACAATAAACCATAACTTTCAATTCAAAAGATTAAAACCTCCATGGCGTTCTCCGGCAATGCGTTTCGCGCACAATGCATTTAATCGTAGCCCCCTGAGATAAAAAACATCAAATGAACATTGAGATGGATTAATACCAAACAGAAAAGTGGGGTAGCACAGCTCACCCAGAAACCAGAGGATAGGTCATCAGTTAAAAAGTCTCGTAAAACCCCTTTAACCCCTCTATGGAGATATGGACTTTCCTGGGTTGGATTCTCAGGTCATGGCTCTCAGAAAAGTCACTGACTGTCGACAGGAACGTTGAAACATGCTCAGGAACGTAGCCAATGTTCGTCACAGGAAAAAGCAGGGGGCCACAAGCTGGAGCACATAGTCAGAAAATGGGCTGGGGGTCAAAACCTGGAGTAGAACAAAAAGCACCAGGTGAACAATCAAAGGGCGAGAGAGAAGCAGCATCCAGAAACAAAGCCCAGGAGCCAAGCAATCGACATATCTCGATATGTACAGAAGTTGTGGTGGGGTGACCAGAGTCCCCTTTAAATAGGTCGTCATCCAGGAATGTCCATTGCAATCCAACGTGGCCAAGAATGGAGAGCAGGAGAGCCACAATCAGATCTGGTATAGGTCAAATTCAGTAACACCAGGTTTTCCAAGATTTTGCATAATTTTTGCATTGCAAAACATGACCACCAATTAACTCTACTGCCTCATTGATGGTGCAATTATCAACCAGCCTAAAATGGCTCAGTGACTACTACTGGATTTTACACTGTCATAGTAACGAACCTGAGGTGGTACATACAGTATTTACAAAGACTGTGGCTCCAGGGAATGGGATAGATGGAGATAAAAGGAGCCCTGAAGAACGAGAGTAACAATCTACGGCTGTGTTCACCCGAGGAACTGAACTCTGTAAATGTGGACACCTGCCAGTCCAGAGAGGTGGGGTTCAGACTACCCAAGACATCAATGGACAATGCAGCTGAGCTGGAGACCCTGACCACACTTGTATCCTTCACTCCACCATCATATAACCTAAGATTACATTCACACGCCGTTTTCAGAACCATTGCGAACTATGGGGCTATTCACATGGCCATTTTTTAACAGTCACCTAGACAGGAGTACACCTTTCTACCGGCCATTAAAAACGGGCATCCTAGTGCAATATGGCCTTTCAGGGGTTAAAAAATAAAGAATGAATATTCTCCTCATTCACTTGCATGCACCAGCACACTCGCTCTTCACAGGGTGCAGAAGGACCTGGCGCTCCCAGTGTCATCATGCTGGGAGTCTCCGGCTCACGTGCCTTCAGTGAAGAGGGAGTGCAAGGGACTGAGTATTTTTTTTTCAGCATAAAAAGGTGTTGCACATTATTAATACTGGGGGCCACTAGGGGGGGCATTATTACTGCTGGGGGCCACTATGGGGGACATTATTACTGCTGGGGACCACTATGGGGGACATTATTACTGCTGGGGACCACTATGGGGGACATTATTACTGCTGGGGACCACTATGGGGGACATTATTACTGCTGGGGACCACTATGAGAGACAATATTACTGATGGGGGCCACTATGGGGGACATTATTACTGCTGGGGGCCACTATGGGAGACATTATTACTGCTGGGGACCACTATGGGGGACATTATTACTGCTGGGGGGCCACTATGGGGGACATTATTACTGCTGGGGACCACTATGGGGGACATTATTACTGCTGGGGGCCACTATGGGAGACATTATTACTGCTGGGGGCCACTATGGGAGACATTATTACTGCTGGGGGCCACTATGGGAGACATTATTACTGCTGGGAGACACTATTACTGCTGGGGACCAATATGAGAAACATTATTACTGCTGGAGGCCACTATGGGGGACATTATTACTGCTGGGGGCCACTATGGGAGACATTATTACTGCTGGGGGCCACTATGGGAGACATTATTACTGCTGGGAGACACTATTACTGCTGGGGACCAATATGAGAAACATTATTACTGCTGGAGGCCACTATGGGGGACATTATTACTGCTGGGGGCCACTATGGGAGACATTATTACTGCTGGGGGCCACTATGGGAGACATTATTACTGCTGGGAGACACTATTACTGCTGGGGACCAATATGAGAAACATTATTACTGCTGGAGGCCACTATGGGGGACATTATTACTGCTGGGGGCCACTATGGGAGACATTATTACTGATGGGGGCCACTATGGGGGACATTATTACTGCTGGGAACTACTATGGAGCACATTATAACTGCTGGGGGCTACTAGGGGGGAAATTATTACTGCTGGGGGCCACTTTGGGGCATATTATTACTGCTGGGGGCCACTATGGGGGACATTATATATACCGCAGGGATTTAAATAAAAAAAAAAATAGGTCAGTGAAAATCATCTGTTTTTAATGGCCATAAAATGGAAGAAAAAATGGCCATGAAAACCTGACAGTGTGAATGAGGCCTAAGTCAGATGAAGCAGGGAAGACATGCTGTGTGCCTTGTCACCTACTACATTTCTTTGACAATCTCTAGAACTATAGTCACATTCCTGTCTTCAGAGCTGAAATCATCACGCATCACCTGCTTCTTCAGTGTCTACGAAGTGATTGGTGATGTATTCTGGGAAGTGTTGTCCTTAAGTCGGACACTAGACAGTGGGACCAGATACCAAGCTGGCCGTCCTGCAGCAAGACATTACACATCCATCTTACCGTGTAACCGAGGAGTTACACAAAACATGGATCTGCAATAAAAACGGATGACATCCGTGTGACCTCCGCATTGCATCCGTTTTTTTGGGGGGGATCCATTGTAACAATGCCTGTCCTTGCCCGTAAAACAGACAAGAATAGGACATGTTCTATTTTTTTTCGAAACAGACATGCGGAAACGGAATGAACACGGAGTAATTTTCGTTCTTTTTGTGGACCCGTTGAAGTGAATGGTTCCGCATACAGACCTGTAAAAAACGGAACAGAATCGGAAAAAAATTACTTTCGTGTGCATGAGCCCTTAACCCCTTCCCAACATGTGACGTACTATTACGTCATGGAAGTCAGTGACTTCCCGCTTTTTGACGTAATAGTACGTCATGGTGATCGGGCAGGCACCTGAGCGGTGCGTGCTCGATCACTGCAGGGGCCCAGTAGTCCATGGTAGCCGGACCCCTCACTGTACAAGCCGATGCCGGCGGATTAACCCCTTCTATGCCGCGGTCCACGCTGACCGCGACATAGTAGTGGTTTGCTGCGGGTGAAGGAGCGCATCGAGTCCCCACGCTGCTGTGGCGGGGACCTGATGGGTGACAAGGTAGCCTGATGCCGAGCTTTGGCATAAAAAAAAATAAATATGGCGTTCAGAAAATGGACACAAAAACTTTTTTTTTTTTCAAAAATGCTTTATTATGTAAAACTGAAACAAACAAAAAAAGAAAGTAGACATATTTGATATCATTGCATCCGAAACAACCTACTCTATAAAAATACAACATGATCTAACCTGTCAAAAGAATTTAGTAAAAAATAAAAACAGTGCCAAAACAGCCATTTTTTGGCTACCTTGCCTCGCAAAAAACATAATACAGAGCCATTAAAAATCATATGTACCCCAAAATAGTACTGGCACCTTATCCCCTAGTTTCCAAAATGGGGTGACTTTTGGGAGTTTCTACTGGAAGGGTGCATCAGGGGGCCTTCAAATGGGACATGGCATCTAAAAACCAGTTCAGCAAAATCTGCCTTCCAAAAACCATATGGCGTTCCTTTCCTACTGCGCCCTGCCGTGTGCCCTTACATCAGTTTATGACCACATGTGGGGTGTTTCTGTAAACTGCAGAATCAGGGTAATAAATATTGAGTTTTGTTTGGCTGTTAACCCTCGATTTGTTAAAGAAAAAAATGGATTAAAATTGAAAATCTGCCCAAAAAGTGAAATTTTTAAATTTCATCTCCATTTTCCTTTATTTCTTGTGGAACATCTAAAGGGTTACCAAAGTTTGTAAAATCAGTTTTGAGTAACTTGAGGGGTGTAGTTTCTACAATGTGGTCATTTATGGGGGTTTATATTATGTAAGCCCCACAAAGTGACTTCTGACCTGAATTTTTTTTAGAATTGCTTCTAAAATTCTAAGCCTTCTAATGTCACCAAAAAATAAAATGACATTTACAAAATGATGCAAACATAAAGTAGACATATGGGGAATGTTAAGTACAAAATATTTTATGAGGTATCACTTTCTGTTTTAAAAGCAGAGAAATAGACATTTTGAAAATTGCTAATTTTTGTAAAAACTTTTTTTCTTTTTTTCATAAATAAAGGTGAAATATATTGACTCAAATTTATGACTAGCATGAAGTACAATGTGTCTCAGAATGGCTTGGATAAATAAAAGCATTCCAAAGTTATTACCACATAAAGTGACATATCAGATTTGCAAAAAATAGCCTGGGCAGGAAGGTGAAAACTGGCCTGGGGTAGAAGGGGTTAACAAGCGAAATTATAATAAAGGGCAAGATATAAAACTGCCTGCGGTGTAACACAGACGAAGACAACTCTGTACTGCCCTCTCGTGGACCAACAGTGGAACTTCATATTGTAGACAAGGTCGGTGTGCACCGCAGCCAGTGTAATAAATACTACATTATAATCAGCTTTAACCCCTTCCAGATGTAGCGATTTTCCATTTTTGTCATTTAATTTTTTACTCCCTACCTTCCCGGAGCCATAACATTTACATTTTTCCGTTCATGAGGGCTTGTTTTTTGCGGGATAAGTTCCGCTTTCTAATACTATTTAATTTTTTTTTATATTTAATTTTAATATTACATACAATGTAGTAGGAAGCTGGAATAAATTCCAAATGGGGTGGAACTGGAAAAAAAATCGTTAATTTCTAACGATAATTTGTTTTCCCTTAGTCCTAACAGCAGCACAGATGGGGTTAACCACTCCGTGGACTGGTTGGACCGGCGGAATTATTAATGAGCCCAAGTAAATAACACAATTAAACAATTAAGTATCCCCTATAAATGAGGGAATCACCCAGCCCACTGTGTTATAGCAAGAAAAAACTAGACTTACTAGGGTGGGATATTTGTGTGCTGCTGTTAGGACTAAGGGAAAACAAATTATCGTTAGAAATTAACGATTCCCTTACGTCCTACCATCAGCACAGATGGGGAGATAACAAGAAGAACCCCTAGGGAGGGCCCTCATGCCTGGCAGAATCAAGTATAGCCTGCCCAAATCTGGCATCCAATCTTTAATGGGAGATGAATGTTGATTCAGAGCTTCATGAGGCAGACTTGCAAATCATGTCGAGAGGAAAAAGACTCCTCTCGGCAAAAGAAGTATCTACGGCCCTAGTAAATGGGCCTTCACAAACCCTGGAGGGTCCAGAGATTGGGAAACAAAGGATTCCCTAATAGCCACCTTAATCCATCGACTGATGGATGGTTTAGATGCCTTAAGGCCTTTAAACTTACCGGCAAAAAGGATCAGAAGATTTTCATCTTTCCTGAACTCCTTTGATTTATCCACATAGATCCGGAGGCATCTCGAGACATCCAGAGGATGTCTAACAGGTTCCTCGAAGGAGGTAGGTGTAGAAAGAACCGGGAGGGATATCACCTGGTTGATATTCTGGAACTAAGGAACTTTATGCTTAAAGTACGTGAGAAATCTTAGAAGGACCCGATCTTGCAAAAAGATGGTGTAGGGCTCGTGTGCTGAGAGAGCTTGAAGCTTAGAGACCCTCTTGGCCGAAGTCACTGCAAGGAGAAAAACAAGTTTCTATGTGACAAACTTGAAATCCACCTCCTCCAAAGGCTCAAAGGGGGGAGATGCTAACCCCTTGAGAACTACTGATAAATCCCATTGAGGAATGGGTCTCAGTACTGTAGGCTTTAATCTTTCAGCTCATTTAAGGAACCGTTTAAGCGGGTCCTGAGAAAAAGACCTGTTGAGGCAAGCTAAGATGACTGAAACTTGAACCCTCAGAGTAGATGGAGCAAGGCCCTTGTCAAGGCCGTCTTGCAGGAACTGAAAGATGGCGGAGAGGGGCGGATCTGCAGACACCACCTCCTTTAAGGTACACCAGGATGAGAATATCCTCATAATCTGTGAGTAGGCTCTCTTGGTAGAGTCCGCTCTTGATTGAGACAGCGTTCTCAGGACCGACTCTGAAAGCCCTTCTATTCTGGGAAGGCACTGATCAACCTCCAGGCTGTCAGGTTGAATCTGTGCAGATCTGAGCAGAGGCGAATGTCGCACGACACCAGGGTCTGCTGGAGGCTCCCTCCAATATTGCTCTCGACTCATTTGGGTGAGCTGGGTAAACCAGGATCTCTTCGGCCAAAACGATATGATGGCTATCACTGAGGCCTGATCCTGACGGATTTTCATCAATACCCTCGGAATCATGGAAAACGGAGGGAAGATGTAAGCCAGCCTGAACCTCCAGGATATTGACAGTGCATCTTTCGCCAGGGGGTTGTCCTCCCTGTAAAGGGAGCAAAACCTCTCCTCCTTGGCGTTGAACCTTGTTGCCATAAGATCCACCTCTGGCATCTCCCTCTTGAGGACTCTCTGCTTGAATATCTCCGGATGTAAAGACCACTCCACTGTTGGAAGACCGCGGCTCAGCCGATCCTCTATCATATTGAAGGAGCCTCGAATGTGGATCGCAGATAAGTGGGAAAGACTCTGCCCAATCCAGAATCACCCCGATCTCTGATAAGAGGGGAAGTGATTTTGTGCCTCCCTGCTTGTTGATGTAAAGTACCGCAGTCAGATTGTCTGACTGGTCTTTCACAGCTTTGCCCCGGATCTGAGGGGCAAAGTGAAGGAGGGCTAGCCGGATAGCTCGAATCTCGTGGAGATTGGATGAGAAAAGCCGCTCCAGAGGAGACCAGGTTCCGTGAACTGGAGAGTCGTCTAGGTGAGCGCCCCAGCCTACTTGGGACGCATCTGTTGTCAATATGATCCAGGTTGGCTGGGTCATAGACTTCCCGTCTAAAAGATGGCACCACCATCTGAGGGAATACCGAGTTCGCCAAGACAGGGAGCACAGGGAGTTTAGCCCGGCAGGGCTGCCATAGAGCCCAAGGGACTGCTTCCGCAGACGCTGACATGAGCCCTAACATCTTCATGAGAGTCCGAATAGGGGCTCGTCAAGGAACGGATAGGAACTCTGCCGTGTTCTGTATCCGGGATCTTCTTTCTGGAGTCAACTGGAGAGACATCCCAACCGAGTCAATTATGAAGCCTAGATATCTTACTGAAGTCGACGGGCTCACGTTCGACTTCTGCCAGTTGATGATCCAACCCAGGCGGAACAGAAAAGAGATTGCTACATGAAGATGGTAGGTTAGGACCGCTAGAGAAGAGGCTTTCAAAAGCCAATCGTCCAAATAAGAAATGATGGTCAGTCCTTGAAGTCTTAAAGCCGCTACCACGGAAACCACCACCTTGGTAAAAGTGTAAGGGGCAGAATAAATGCCAAAAGGAAGGGCAACATTCGGAAGACGGTCAACATCATGGTCCCCCGACCTGATGGACTTGAGTAGATTTTGAGTCTTTTCTGGAGGAAAAAAACACGAGGTAAGCTCCTCCTCCTCGTCTGAGGAGGAAGAAACTAAGGAGACCACAGAGGGTCTCTCCACCAGAGCAGAGGACTCCATAGGCGTCTGAGCAGGAGGCCTTTCATCAAGCAGGTTCACGACTCCCTTGATGGACCCATCCACATAGCTATTCACCCATTGATACATGTCCTGCATGGTAGGTTCACTTGAAGGTTTAACCCTCGGACGGCAGCTGTCACACCTCGAGTAGGGATAGCTATCCTCCAAAGGAGTGCTACAATTGTAGCAGGATAAATACTTCCTCTTAGAAACCGACTTTCTGCAATCCGGATACCGCGGAGAAGACATCACTGCGGGAAGAGAGAAAAATAAAATATTTGTATATTAAATATTAATGTTACTAAGCAGAAAAGGTAAGAGGCAGACCGGAGGAAGCTGAAAAAAAGGGCCAGACAAAGAATAAAGCACCAATAAGCGGAAAAAAACACCAGTTTATAGGGACTCTGGGAGCTAGCTGAGAAGCATGTGCAGCCAGAGACTGAGCTGGTGCACAATGCTTCCTTAAATAGGGAAGAGACTGGACCCAGAGGAAAAACCCCACCCCAGGTGGGAAGAACCACAGAATAACTAAAAACCGAAGCTCCCTATCAGGGCAAAAAATAACAAAAAATCCTCCTAACAGGAGGAAAGAAAGCAATAAGAATCATAATATCCCCAGCGAGGAAAACCCGGAAGTGAGGTCAGAGGCCACTCCAACGCCACTTCCGGAAGATGGTAGTGCCCAATGGCCGCGGAAAACTGGACCGAGGACGCCGCCGAGAGACGCGAAAGCAAAGCGCTGAGCCGACAGCAGGTAAGCTGCCGGCCAAAGAAGTTAAAGAAGACTGGAAAAAAGGGGATCACCGCCATACCACCTGTCCGGGAGGACAGAAAAAAACAAAGTGGGTTAGAGGCGATTCCCTCCTTTATAGGGGTTGTTTAATTGTGTTATTTACTTGGGCTCATTAATAATTCTGCCGATCCTACCAGTCCACGGGAGGTGGTTAACCCAACTGTGCTGCTGTCAGAACGTAAGGGAAAGAAAGCAATTCCGCCATAGTTTTATGGGTTTCATTTTTACATTGTTCCCTATGTGTTAAAACTGACCTGTTACCTTTTACGGATCCAGTACAATTACAGCTTTACCACATTTAGATACTTTTTTGGGGGCACTAATACTTAAAAAAATAAAATAAAAACTTTGGGAAAAAAAAATGATTTTTTTCTGTGCATCACCATATTCTAGTAACATAGTGCATAAGGCCGAAAAAAGACATTTGTCCATCCAGTTCGGCCTGTTATCCCGCAAGTTGATCCAGAGGAAGACCCCTCTCTAGTAGCTATAGCCTGTAATATTATTAAGCTCCAGAAATACGTCCAGGACCCTCTTGAATTCCTTTATTGTACTCACCATCACCACCTCCTCAGGCAGAGAGCTCCATATTCTCACTGCTCTTACCGTAAAGAATCCTTTTCTATGTTTGTGTACAAACCTTCTTTCCTCCAGACGCAGAGGATGTCCCCTCGTCACAGTCACAGTCCTGGGGATAAATAGATGATGGGAGAGATCTCTGTACTGACCCTTGATATATTTATACATATTAATTAGATCTCCCCTCAGTCGTCTTTTTTCTAAAGTGAATAACTCTAATTTTGATAATCTTTCAGGGTACTGTAGTTGCCCCATTCCAGTTATTACTTTAGTTGCCCTCCTCTGGACCTTCTCCAGCTCTGCTATGTCTGCCTTGTTTACAGGAGCCCAGAACTGTACACAGTACTCCATGTGTGGTCTGACTAGCGATTTGTAAAGTGGCAGGACTATGTTCTTATCACGGGAATCTATGCCTCTTCTGATGCAACCCATTATCTTGTTGGCCTTGGCAGCAGCTGCCTGACACTGGTTTTTAACTGGTATTCTGACCCCCATATCTTTCTTTATATTTAACCCCTTAACGCATAATGCCATACATATATGCCATTATGCGCCCAAAATTGTATGGAGCGGGCTGCTGCGGTGATCCGCTCTATAAGTGGCGGGTGCTGGATGTATCATACAGCCGGCACCCGGCCGCAATGACGGAGAACAGAGATGGTGCTGAACCCGTCATTGAACCCCTCAGGTGCCGCGATAAACAGTGGTTATGGCTGTCAGAAAATGGCGATGCAAATAAAATTTTGATTATTTTTTCCAAAGATTTTAATTTTCTTTAAATCTGGTATCGCCGTAATCGTATTGAGCTGCAGAATAAGGACGTCATGTCATTGTTAATGCACAGTGAACGCCATGAATTCAAAACCTCAAAAACCTTGGCTGAATTGTGTTTTTTCATTTTTTTTTATATTTCCCCACAAATAATTCCCCCCCCGTTTTCCAATACAAGACATGATAAATTAAATGGTGGCATTAAAAATGCATCTTATACTGCAAAAAAATAAGCCCTCATATGGCTATAAGAATGGAAAAATTAAAAACAAGGAGGCGGGGAGGAAATATCAAAAATAAAAATAGGCCCGGTCTTTAAGGGGTTTAAGAGGTTGTCCCGTCTTGGACATTGGGGGCACATCTCTAGGATATACCCCCCAATGTCTGAAAGCTGCGGGACCCGCACCTACCCTCAGAACAGAGCCCGCAAAGTGAAGGAGGCGGCACCGAACATGCGCGGCCGCCCTCCATTCATTTCTATGGGACTGAGCGCCGGCTTGGCTATTTCTGTCAGCCCCATAGACGTGAATGGAGCGGGCACCACCCTCTGTCACTGTGCGGGCGCCATGTGTAAATCCCGGACGCGTGCCGAACATTTATGACGGTCATCCTTAAAGACTTAATAGTGGGTGCGAGCTGATCACGTGCTTTGTTTACCCCAACCCAACTGGACGACCATAAAACACAATAGATCATCATAATCTAACTATAAAAAAAAACTGTAAAACTGTGACAGAGTTTTTTTTTTTTTTTTTTTCAATTCCACCCCACTTGGAATTTTTTTTCCAGCTTCCCAGTACATCCTATGCAACATTAAATGGGGCCATAAGAAAGTGCAACTCGTCCCGCACAAAACAAGCCCTTATGTGAATGGAAAAGTAAAAACTTTATGGCTCCGGGAAGGCAGCGAGTAAAAAATTGCAAGGGAAAGGATAATCACTCAGTCCTTAAAGGGGTCACAGGATAGGGGATAAGGGCTCATGCTATTGCGGCCCACATACGGCGGGTCCGCAATACACGGGCACCGGCCATGTTCACCCCGCATCACGGATGCAATCCGGGAGATGCGGAACGGAAGTACGGATCGGAAGCCCACGGAGTGTACATGTTCTATTTTTTTACGGTGCGGACGCATCACGGACCCATTCAAGTTGAATGGGTGTCAATCCGTCCCGCGCGCATTGGGGATCGCAAATTGCAGTCTCCAATGCATGGAACGGTCGTGTGCATGAGGCCTAACTATCAGATCGGTGGGGGTCCTAGTGCTGGGACCCCCACCAATCATGAGAACAGCGGCCCGTACCCCCCGCAGGCCCCTTGCTGCTCCCCAAAATGACCAGAGCGGTCGGCCACACGCAGCTCCTTTTATTTCTATGGGGGTCCCGGAGATAGTCGCGTACAGCGCTCACCTATCGCCCATACAGCCATAGAAATGAATGGAGCGGCTGCACGTGTGTGACCGGCCGCTCTGGTCATTTTAGGGGATAAGCAAGGGGCCTGCGGGGGGGGTACGGGGCCGCTGTTCTCATGATCAGTGGGGGTCCCAGCTGTAGGACCCCCACTGATCTGACAGGAGATAACTTGCATCTACCGGAACACTCCTTAGAGTATTAAAGGATAAAAAAAATAAAAAATAGCTTTTGGACGGCGGGAATGAAAAACGAAGCATAAAATGTCAGTATAAAAACGATACCATAAGCAACCTGAATGATTCAAAAAAATTATAATTATGTAAACTATGGTTAAAGGACCGTCCATATCCCAGTCACGATGTGTGGTCTGCTGTGGCAGGTGTATTGGGAGGCCCCTGCTAACTGCCTGTATTATTGGGGTCTTCCTTCTATACACAGAGCTCATAAGCTTCCCTATCACAAGTGAACGAATGCCCCATCTACAGCGTCCTCTCCTGACAAAACACAGACAGACGGACACGGTTGCTAGGTTACCACCGCACGTTCTACGCACCACAGCGCAGCATGCCGGGTAATGTAGTTCTTGTTCGGCTCCGGGGGCGTGTTTAAGAGGTCAGAACTACTGGTGGGCGGGGAAAAGCCTAAGGAACGCCTCCTAATCGTTACCAGTTTGTTTGCTGCTAAGGGTGACGTCATGATTCCCCGCCCACTCTCCCCGTTTGTGGTGCTGCTCCTGCGGCTGTGGTCACATGACAGAGATCAGGGGGCGACCCGGGGCTGAGGAGCCCCCCACAGGGGAGCCTATGCTGTGACCTGCAAACTGCCCCCAACTGGAGAGGTGAGAACTCCGGGCTCTGCCCCCATAGCCTTGCATGCGCCTCCCTTCATTTAAATGCTCCATATACAGGGATGAGATGTAGAGATGAATATAGTGTAGTCTTAGTCTATATGTACCGTGTCATGTATCTGTATACAGGTCTGTGTATACCGTGTGATGTATCTGTATACAGGTCTGTGTATACTGTGTAATGTATCTGTATACAGGTCTGTGTATACCATGTAATGTATCTGTATACAGGTCTGTGTATATACCGTGTGATGTCTGTGTATACCGTGTGATGTCTGTGTATACCGTGTGATGTATCTGTACACAGGTCTGTGTATACCGTGTGATGTATCTGTACACAGGTCTGTGTATACCGTGTAATGTATCTGTACACAGGTCTGTGTATACCGTGTGATGTATCTGTACACAGGTCTGTGTATACCGTGTGATGTATCTGTATACAGGTCTGTGTATACCGTGTGATGTATCTGTACACAGGTCTGTGTATACCGTGTAATGTATCTGTACACAGGTCTGTGTATACCGTGTAATGTATCTGTACACAGGTCTGTGTATACCGTGTGATGTATCTGTACACAGGTCTGTGTATACCGTGTGATGTATCTGTACACAGGTCTGTGTATACCGTGTAATGTATCTGTACACAGGTCTGTGTATACCGTGTGATGTATCTGTACACAGGTCTGTGTATACCGTGTGATGTATCTGTACACAGGTCTGTGTATACCGTGTGATGTATCTGTACACAGGTCTGTGTATACCGTGTGATGTATCTGTACACAGGTCTGTGTATACCGTGTGATGTACGTCACTCAGTGTAATATACAGCGCTCAGCTTTATAGATACAGTGTAATATACAGGATATACAGCGCTCAGCTCTATAGATACAGTGTAATATACAGGATATACAGCGCTCAGCTCTGTAGATACAGTGTAATATACAGGATATACAGCGCTCAGCTCTATAGATACAGTGTAATTTACAGGATATACAGCACTGTGCTCTATAGATACAGTGTAATATACAGCGCTGTGCACTATAGATACAGTGTAATATACAGGATATACAGCATTATCTTCTATACAGTGTAATATACAGGATATACAGCTCTGCTCTATAGATACAGTGTAATATACAGGATATACAGCACTGCTTTATAGATACAGTGTAATATACAGGATATACAGCACTCTGCTCTATAGATACAGTGTAATATACAGGATATACAGCGCTGTGCTCTATAGATACAGTGTAATATACAGGATATACAGCGCTGTGCTCTATAGATACAGTGTAATATACAGGATATACAGCGCTCAGCTCTATAGATACAGTGTAATATACAGGATATACAGCGCTCAGCTCTGTAGATACAGTGTAATATACAGGATATACAGCGCTCAGCTCTATAGATACAGTGTAATATACAGGATATACAGCGCTCAGCTCTGTAGATACAGTGTAATATACAGGATATACAGCGCTCAGCTCTGTAGATACAGTGTAATATACAGGATATACAGCGCTGTGCTCTGTAGATACAGTGTAATATACAGGATATACAGCGCTCAGCTCTATAGATACAGTGTAATATACAGGATATATAGCGCTCAACTCTGTAGATACAGTGTAATATACAGCTCTCAGCTCTGTAGATACAGTGTAATATACAGCTCTCAGCTCTGTAGATACAGTGTAATATACAGGATATACAGCGCTCAGCTCTGTAGATACAGTGTAATATACAGGATATACAGCGCTGTGCTCTGTAGATACAGTGTAATATACAGGATATACAGCGCTGTGCTCTATAGATACAGTATAATATACAGGATATACAGCGCTCAGCTCTATAGATACAGTGTAATATACAGGATATACAGCGCTCAGCTCTGTAGATACAGTGTAATATACAGGATATACAGCGCTCAGCTCTGTAGATACAGTGTAATATACAGGATATACAGCGCTCAGCTCTGTAGATACAGTGTAATATACAGGATATACAGCGCTCAGCTCTGTAGATACAGTGTAATATACAGGATATACAGCGCTGTGCTCTATAGATACAGTGTAATATACAGCGCTCAGCTCTGTAGATACAGTGTAATATACAGGATATACAGCGCTCAGCTCTGTAAATACAGTGTAATATACAGGATATACAGCGCTGTGCTCTGTAGATACAGTGTACTATACAGGCTATACAGCGCTGTGCTCTATAGATACAGTATAATATACAGGATATACAGCGCTCAGCTCTATAGATACAGTGTAATATACAGGATATACAGCGCTCAGCTCTGTAGATACAGTGTAATATACAGGATATACAGCGCTCAGCTCTGTAGATACAGTGTAATATACAGCATATACAGCGCTGTGCTCTGTAGAGACAGTGTAATATACAGGATATACAGCGCTGTGCTCTATAGATACAGTATAATATACAGGATATACAGCGCTCAGCTCTATAGATACAGTGTAATATACAGGATATACAGCGCTCAGCTCTGTAGATACAGTGTAATATACAGGATATACAGCGTTGTGCTCTATAGATACAGTGTAATATACAGGATATACAGCATTATCTTCTATACAGTGTAATATACAGGATATACAGCTCTGCTCTATAGATACAGTGTAATATACAGGATATACAGCGCTCAGCTCTGTAGATACAGTGTAATATACAGGATATACTGCGTTCATCTCTATAGATACAGTGTAATTTACAGGATATACAGCGCTCAGCTCTGTAGATACAGTGTAATATACAGGATATACAACGCTGTGCTCTGTAGATACAGTGTAATATACAGGATATACAGCGCTCAGCTCTGTAGATACAGTGTAATATACAGGATATACAGCGCTCAGCTCTATAGATACAGTGTAATATACAGGATATACAGCGCTGTGCTCTATAGATACAGTGTAATATACAGGATATACAGCACTCAGCTCTGTAGATACAGTGTAATATACAGGATATACAGCGCTGTGCTCTATACACTACGTGCAGAATTATTAGGCAAATGAGTATTTTGACCACATCATCCTCTTTATGCATGTTGTCTTACTCCAAGCTGTATAGGCTCGAAAGCCTACTACCAATTAAGCATATTAGGTGATGTGCATCTCTGTAATGAGAAGGGGTGTGGTCTAATGACATCAACACCCTATATCAGGTGTGCATAATTATTAGGCAACTTCCTTTCCTTTGGCAAAATGGGTCAAAAGAAGGACTTGACAGGCTCAGAAAAGTCAAAAATAGTGAGATATCTTGCAGAGGGATGCAGCACTCTTAAAATTGCAAAGCTTCTGAAGCGTGATCATCGAACAATCAAGCGTTTCATTCAAAATAGTCAACAGGGTCGCAAGAAGCGTGTGGAAAAACCAAGGCGCAAAATAACTGCCCATGAACTGAGAAAAGTCAAGCGTGCAGCTGCCAAGATGCCACTTGCCACCAGTTTGGCCATATTTCAGAGCTGCAACATCACTGGAGTGCCCAAAAGCACAAGGTGTGCAATACTCAGAGACATGGCCAAGGTAAGAAAGGCTGAAAGACGACCACCACTGAACAAGACACACAAGCTGAAACGTCAAGACTGGGCCAAGAAATATCTCAAGACTGATTTTTCTAAGGTTTTATGGACTGATGAAATGAGAGTGAGTCTTGATGGGCCAGATGGCTGGATTGGTAACGGGCAGAGAGCTCCAGTCCGACTCAGACGCCAGCAAGGTGGAGGTGGAGTACTGGTTTGGGCTGGTATCATCAAAGATGAGCTTGTGGGGCCTTTTTGGGTTGAGGATGGAGTCAAGCTCAACTCCCAGTCCTACTGCCAGTTTCTGGAAGACACCTTCTTCAAGCAGATGTACAGGAAGAAGTCTGCAAGGTAAGAAAAACATGATTTTCATGCAGGACAATGCTCCATCACACGCGTCCAAGTACTCCACAGCGTGGCTGGCAAGAAAGGGTATAAAAGAAGAAAATCTAATGACATGGCCTCCTTGTTCACCTGATCTGAACCCCATTGAGAACCTGTGGTCCATCATCAAATGTGAGATTTACAAGGAGGGAAAACAGTACACCTCTCTGAACAGTGTCTGGGAGGCTGTGGTTGCTGCTGCACGCAATGTTGATGGTGAACAGATCAAAACACTGACAGAATCCATGGATGGCAGGCTTTTGAGTGTCCTTGCAAAGAAAGGTGGCTATATTGGTCACTGATTTGTTTTTGTTTTGTTTTTGAATGTCAGAAATGTATATTTGTGAATGTTGAGATGTTATATTGGTTTCACTGGTAAAAGAAAATAATTGAAATGGGTATATATTTGTTTTTTGTTAAGTTGCCTAATAATTATGCACAGTAATAGTCACCTGCACACACAGATATCCCCCTAAAATAGCTAAAACTAAAAACAAACTAAAAACTACTTCCAAAAGTATTCAGCTTTGATATTAATGAGTTTTTTGGGTTCATTGAGAACATGGTTGTTGTTCAATAATAAAATTAATCCTCAAAAATACAACTTGCCTAATAATTCTGCACTCCCTGTAGATACAGTGCAATATACAGGATATACAGCGCTGTGCTCTATAGATACAGTGTAATATACAGGATATACAGCGCTCAGCTCTATAGATACAGTGTATTATACAGGATATACAGCACTCAGCTCTGTAGATACAGTGTAATATACAGGATATACACAGCGCTCAGCTCTATAGACACAGTGTAATATACAGGATATACAGCATTATCTTCTATACAGTGTAATATACAGGATATGCAGCATTATCCTCTATACAGTGTAATATACAGGATATACAGCGCTCAGCTCTATAGAGTGTAATATACAGGATATATTGTACAACGCTCAGCTCTGTAGATACAGTGTAATATACAGGATATACAGCGCTGTGCTCTATAGATACAGTGGAATATACAGGATATACAGCGCTCAGCTCTGTAGATACAGTGTAATATACAGGATATACAGCGCTCAGCTCTGTAGATACAGTGTAATATACAGGATATACAGCGTTCAGCTCTGTAGATACAGTGTAATATACAGGATATACAGCGCTGTGCTCTATAGATACAGTGTAATATACAGGATATACAGCACTCAGCTCTGTAGATACAGTGTAATATACAGGATATACAGCACTCAGCTCTGTAGATACAGTGTAATATACAGGATATAAAGCACTCAGCTCTATAGATACAGTGTAATATACAGCGCTCAGCTCTGTGGATACAGTGTAATATTCAGGATATACAGCGCTCAGCTCTGTAGATACAGTGTAATATACAGGATATACAGCGCTGTGCTCTATAGATACAGTGTGATATACAGCGCTCAGCTCTGTAGATACAGTGTAATATACAGGATATACAGCGCTCAGCTCTGTAGATACAGTGTAATATACAGGATATACAGCGTTCAGCTCTGTAGATACAGTGTAATATACAGGATATACAGCGTTCAGCTCTGTAGATACAGTGTAATATACAGGATATACAGCGCTCAGCTCTATAGATACAGTGTAATATACAGGATATACAGCACTCAGCTCTGTAGATACAGTGTAATATACAGGATATACAGCGCTGTGCTCTATAGATACAGTGTAATATACAGGATATGCAGCATTATCTTCTATACAGTGTAATATACAGGATATACAGCGCTCAGCTCTATAGAGTGTAATATACAGGATATATTGTACAACGCTCAGCTCTGTAGATACAGTGTAATATACAGGATATACAGCGCTCAGCTCTGTAGATACAGTGTAATATACAGCGCTCAGCTCTATAGATACAGTGTAATATACAGGATATACAGCACTCAGCTCTGTAGATACAGTGTAATATACAGGATATACAGCACTCAGCTCTGTAGATAAAGTGTAATATACAGGATATAAAGCACTCAGCTCTATAGATACAGTGTAATATACAGCGCTCAGCTCTGTAGATACAGTGTAATATACAGGATATACAGCGCTCAGCTCTGTAGATGCAGTGTAATATACAGGATATACAGCGCTCAGCTCTGTGGATACAGTGTAATATTCAGGATATACAGCGCTCAGCTCTGTAGATACAGTGTAATATACAGGATATACAGCGCTGTGCTCTATAGATACAGTGTAATATACAGGATATACAGCGCTGTGCTCTGTAGATACAGTGTAATATACAGGATATACAGCGCTCAGCTTCTATACAGTGTAATATACAGGATATACTGCGTTCATCTCTATAGATACAGTGTAATTTACAGGATATACAGCGCTCAGCTCTGTAGATACAGTGTAATATACAGGATATACAGCGCTCAGCTCTGTAGATACAGTGTAATATACAGGATATACAGCGCTCAGCTCTGTAGATACAGTGTAATATACAGGATATACAGCGCTGTGCTCTATAGATACAGTGTAATATACAGGATATACAGCGCTGTGCTCTGTAGATACAGTGTAATATACAGGATATACAGCGCTGTGCTCTGTAGATACAGTGTAATATACAGGATATACAGCGCTCAGCTCTGTAGATACAGTGTAATATACAGGATATACAGCGCTCAGCTCTGTAGATACAGTGTAATATACAGGATATACAGCGCTCAGCTCTGTAGATACAGTGTAATATACAGGATATACAGCGCTCAGCTCTGTAGATACAGTGTAATATACAGGATATACAGCGTTCAGCTCTGTAGATACAGTGTAATATACAGGATATACAGCACTCAGCTCTGTAGATACAGTGTAATATACAGGATATACAGCACTCAGCTCTGTAGATACAGTGTAATATACAGGATATAAAGCACTCAGCTCTGTAGATACAGTGTAATATACAGGATATACAGCACTCAGCTCTGTAGATACAGTGTAATATACAGGATATAAAGCACTCAGCTCTGTAGATACAGTGTAATATACAGGATATACAGCGCTCAGCTCTATAGATACAGTGTAATATACAGGATATACAGCACTCAGCTCTGTAGATACAGTGTAATATACAGGATATACAGCACTCAGCTCTGTAGATACAGTGTAATATACAGGATATACAGCACTCAGCTCTGTAGATACAGTGTAATATACAGGATATACAGCACTCAGCTCTGTAGATACAGTGTAATATACAGGATATACAGCACTCAGCTCTGTAGATACAGTGTAATATACAGGATATAAAGCACTCAGCTCTATAGATACAGTGTAATATACAGCGCTCAGCTCTGTAGATACAGTGTAATATACAGGATATACAGCGCTCAGCTCTGTAGATGCAGTGTAATATACAGGATATACAGCGCTCAGCTCTGTGGATACAGTATAATATTCAGGATATACAGCGCTCAGCTCTGTAGATACAGTGTAATATACAGGATATACAGCGCTGTGCTCTATAGATACAGTGTAATATACAGCGCTGTGCTCTGTAGATACAGTGTAATATACAGGATATACAGCGCTGTGCTCTATAGATACAGTGTAATATACAGGATATACAGCGCTGTGCTCTATAGATACAGTGTAATATACAGGATATACAGCGCTGTGCTCTTTAGATACAGTGTAATATACAGGATATACAGCGCTCAGCTCTGTGGATACAGTGTAATATACAGCGCTCAGCTCTGTAGATACAGTGTAATATACAGCTCTCAGCTCTGTAGATACAGTGTAATATACAGGATATACAGCGCTCAGCTCTGTAGATACAGTGTAATATACAGGATATACAGCGCTGTGCTCTATAGATACAGTGTAATATACAGGATATACAGCGCTCAGCTCTATAGATACAGTGTAATATACAGGATATACAGCGCTGTGCTCTATAGATACAGTGTAATATACAGGATATACAGCGCTCAGCTCTATAGATACAGTGTAATATACAGGATATACAGCGCTGTGCTCTATAGATACAGTGTAATATACAGGATATACAGCGCTCAGCTCTGTAGATGCAGTGTAATATACAGGATATACAGCGCTCAGCTCTGTAGATACAGTGTAATATACAGGATATACAGCGCTCAGCTCTGTAGATACAGTGTAATATACGGGATATACAGCGCTCAGCTCTGTAGATACAGTGTAATATACGGGATATACAGCGCTCAGCTCTGTAGATACAGTGTAATATACAGGATATACAGCGCTCAGCTCTGTAGATACAGTGTAATATACAGGATATACAGCTCTCAGCTCTGTAGATACAGTGTAATATACAGGATATACATCGCTGTGCTCTATAGATACAGTGTAATATACAGCGCTCAGCTCTATAGATACAGTGTAATATACAGGATATACAGCGCTGTGCTCTATAGATACAGTGTAATATACAGGATATACAGCGCTCAGCTCTGTAGATACAGTGTAATATACAGGATATACAGCGCTCAGCTCTATAGATACAGTGTAATATACAGGATATACAGCACTCAGCTCTGTAGATACAGTGTAATATACAGGATATACAGCGCTGTGCTCTATAGATACAGTGTAATATACAGCGCTGTGCTCTGTAAATACAGTGTAATATACAGGATATACAGCGCTGTGCTCTATAGATACAGTGTAATATACAAGATATACAGCGCTCAGCTCTGTAGATACAGTGTAATATACAGGATATACAGCGCTCAGCTCTGTAGATACAGTGTAATATACAGGATATACAGCGTTCAGCTCTGTAGATACAGTGTAATATACAGGATATACAGCGTTCAGCTCTGTAGATACAGCGTAATATACAGGATATACAGCGCTGTGCTCTATAGATACAGTGTAATATACAGGATATACAGCGCTCAGCTCTGTAGATACAGTGTAATATACAGGATATACAGCGCTCAGCTCTATAGATACAGTGTAATATACAGGATATACAGCGCTGTGCTCTATAGATACAGTGTAATATACAGGATATACAGCATTATCTTCTATACAGTGTAATATACAGGATATACAGCGCTCAGCTCTATAGAGTGTAATATACAGGATATATTGTACAACGCTCAGCTCTGTAGATACAGTGTAATATACAGGATATACAGCGCTCAGCTCTGTAGATACAGTGTAATATACAGGATATACAGCGCTCAGCTCTATAGATACAGTGTAATATACAGGATATACAGCACTCAGCTCTGTAGATACAGTGTAATATACAGGATATACAGCACTCAGCTCTGTAGATACAGTGTAATATACAGGATATACAGCACTCAGCTCTGTAGATACAGTGTAATATACAGGATATAAAGCACTCAGCTCTATAGATACAGTGTAATATACAGGATATACAGCGCTCAGCTCTGTAGATGCAGTGTAATATACAGGATATACAGCGCTCAGCTCTATAGAGTGTAATATACAGGATATATTGTACAACGCTCAGCTCTGTAGATACAGTGTAATATACAGGATATACAGCGCTGTGCTCTATAGATACAGTGTAATATACAGGATATACAGCACTCAGCTCTGTAGATACAGTGTAATATACAGGATATACAGCACTCAGCTCTGTAGATACAGTGTAATATACAGGATATAAAGCACTCAGCTCTATAGATACAGTGTAATATACAGCGCTCAGCTCTGTAGATGCAGTGTAATATACAGGATATACAGCGCTCAGCTCTGTGGATACAGTGTAATATTCAGGATATACAGCGCTCAGCTCTGTAGATACAGTGTAATATACAGGATATACAGCGCTGTGCTCTATAGATACAGTGTGATATACAGCGCTCAGCTCTGTAGATACAGTGTAATATACAGGATATACAGCGCTCAGCTCTGTAGATACAGTGTAATATACAGGATATACAGCGTTCAGCTCTGTAGATACAGTGTAATATACAGGATATACAGCGTTCAGCTCTGTAGATACAGTGTAATATACAGGATATACAGCGCTCAGCTCTATAGATACAGTGTAATATACAGGATATACAGCACTCAGCTCTGTAGATACAGTGTGATATACAGCGCTGTGCTCTATAGATACAGTGTAATATACAGGATATGCAGCATTATCTTCTATACAGTGTAATATACAGGATATACAGCGCTCAGCTCTATAGAGTGTAATATACAGGATATATTGTACAACGCTCAGCTCTGTAGATACAGTGTAATATACAGGATATACAGCGCTCAGCTCTGTAGATACAGTGTAATATACAGCGCTCAGCTCTATAGATACAGTGTAATATACAGGATATACAGCACTCAGCTCTGTAGATACAGTGTAATATACAGGATATACAGCACTCAGCTCTGTAGATAAAGTGTAATATACAGGATATAAAGCACTCAGCTCTATAGATACAGTGTAATATACAGCGCTCAGCTCTGTAGATACAGTGTAATATACAGGATATACAGCGCTCAGCTCTGTAGATGCAGTGTAATATACAGGATATACAGCGCTCAGCTCTGTGGATACAGTGTAATATTCAGGATATACAGCGCTCAGCTCTGTAGATACAGTGTAATATACAGGATATACAGCGCTGTGCTCTATAGATACAGTGTAATATACAGGATATACAGCGCTGTGCTCTGTAGATACAGTGTAATATACAGGATATACAGCGCTCAGCTTCTATACAGTGTAATATACAGGATATACTGCGTTCATCTCTATAGATACAGTGTAATTTACAGGATATACAGCGCTCAGCTCTGTAGATACAGTGTAATATACAGGATATACAGCGCTCAGCTCTGTAGATACAGTGTAATATACAGGATATACAGCGCTCAGCTCTATAGATGCAGTGTAATATACAGGATATACAGCGCTCAGCTCTGTAGATACAGTGTAATATACAGGATATACAGCGCTGTGCTCTATAGATACAGTGTAATATACAGGATATACAGCGCTCAGCTCTGTAGATACAGTGTAATATACAGGATATACAGCGCTCAGCTCTATAGATACAGTGTAATATACAGGATATACAGCACTCAGCTCTGTAGATACAGTGTAATATACAGGATATACAGCACTCAGCTCTGTAGATACAGTGTAATATACAGGATATACAGCGCTGTGCTCTATAGATACAGTGTAATATACAGGATATACAGCGCTGTGCTCTGTAGATACAGTGTAATATACAGGATATACAGCGCTGTGCTCTGTAGATACAGTGTAATATACAGGATATACAGCGCTCAGCTCTGTAGATACAGTGTAATATACAGGATATACAGCGCTCAGCTCTGTAGATACAGTGTAATATACAGGATATACAGCGCTCAGCTCTGTAGATACAGTGTAATATACAGGATATACAGCGCTCAGCTCTGTAGATACAGTGTGATATACAGCGTTCAGCTCTGTAGATACAGTGTAATATACAGGATATACAGCACTCAGCTCTGTAGATACAGTGTAATATACAGGATATACAGCACTCAGCTCTGTAGATACAGTGTAATATACAGGATATAAAGCACTCAGCTCTGTAGATACAGTGTAATATACAGGATATACAGCGCTCAGCTCTGTAGATGCAGTGTAATATACAGGATATACAGCGCTCAGCTCTGTAGATGCAGTGTAATATACAGGATATACAGCGCTCAGCTCTGTGGATACAGTATAATATTCAGGATATACAGCGCTCAGCTCTGTAGATACAGTGTAATATACAGGATATACAGCGCTCAGCTCTGTAGATACAGTGTAATATACAGGATATACAGCGCTCAGCTCTATAGATACAGTGTAATATACAGGATATACAGCACTCAGCTCTGTAGATACAGTATAATATACAGGATATACAGCGCTGTGCTCTATAGATACAGTGTAATATACAGCGCTGTGCTCTGTAGATACAGTGTAATATACAGGATATACAGCGCTGTGCTCTATAGATACAGTGTAATATACAGGATATACAGCGCTCAGCTCTGTAGATACAGTGTAATATACAGGATATACAGCGCTCAGCTCTGTAGATACAGTGTAATATACAGGATATACAGCGTTCAGCTCTGTAGATACAGTGTAATATACAGGATATACAGCGCTGTGCTCTATAGATACAGTGTAATATACAGGATATACAGCGCTCAGCTCTGTAGATACAGTGTAATATACAGGATATACAGCGCTCAGCTCTATAGATACAGTGTAATATACAGGATATACAGCATTATCTTCTATACAGTGTAATATACAGGATATACAGCGCTCAGCTCTATAGAGTGTAATATACAGGATATATTGTACAATGCTCAGCTCTGTAGATACAGTGTAATATACAGGATATACAGCGCTCAGCTCTGTAGATACAGTGTAATATACAGGATATACAGCGCTCAGCTCTATAGATACAGTGTAATATACAGGATATACAGCACTCAGCTCTGTAGATACAGTGTAATATACAGGATATACAGCACTCAGCTCTGTAGATAC
Organism: Bufo gargarizans; assembly: GCF_014858855.1. NCBI lineage: Eukaryota > Metazoa > Chordata > Amphibia > Anura > Bufonidae > Bufo > Bufo gargarizans. The sequence goes on along the minus strand of NC_058083.1, from coordinate 46,715,553 downwards.
AGTGTAATATACAGGATATACAGCACTCAGCTCTGTAGATACAGTGTAATATACAGGATATAAAGCACTCAGCTCTATAGATACAGTGTAATATACAGGATATACAGCGCTCAGCTCTGTAGATGCAGTGTAATATACAGGATATACAGCGCTCAGCTCTGTGGATACAGTATAATATTCAGGATATACAGCGCTCAGCTCTGTGGATACAGTGTAATATACAGCGCTCAGCTCTGTAGATACAGTGTAATATACAGCTCTCAGCTCTGTAGATACAGTGTAATATACAGGATATACAGCGCTCAGCTCTGTAGATACAGTGTAATATACAGGATATACAGCGCTGTGCTCTATAGATACAGTGTAATATACAGGATATACAGCGCTCAGCTCTATAGATACAGTGTAATATACAGGATATACAGCGCTGTGCTCTATAGATACAGTGTAATATGCAGGATATACAGCTCTCAGCTCTATAGATACAGTGTAATATACAGGATATACAGCGCTCAGCTCTATAGATACAGTGTAATATACAGGATATACAGCGCTGTGCTCTATAGATACAGTGTAATATACAGGATATACAGCGCTCAGCTCTGTAGATACAGTGTAATATACAGGATATACAGCACTCAGCTCTATAGATACAGTGTAATATACAGGATATACAGCGCTCAGCTCTGTAGATACAGTGTAATATACAGGATATACAGCTCTCAGCTCTGTAGATACAGTGTAATATACAGGATATACAGCGCTCAGCTCTGTAGATACAGTGTAATATACAGGATATACAGCGCTCAGCTCTGTAGATACAGTGTAATATACAGGATATACAGCTCTCAGCTCTGTAGATACAGTGTAATATACAGGATATACAGCGCTCAGCTCTGTAGATACAGTGTAATATACAGGATATACAGCACTCAGCTCTGTAGATACAGTGTAATATACAGGATATACAGCACTCAGCTCTGTAGATACAGTGTAATATACAGGATATACAGCGCTGTGCTCTATAGATACAGTGTAATATACAGGATATACAGCGCTGTGCTCTGTAGATACAGTGTAATATACAGGATATACAGCGCTGTGCTCTGTAGATACAGTGTAATATACAGGATATACAGCGCTCAGCTCTGTAGATACAGTGTAATATACAGGATATACAGCGCTCAGCTCTGTAGATACAGTGTAATATACAGGATATACAGCGCTCAGCTCTGTAGATACAGTGTAATATACAGGATATACAGCGCTCAGCTCTGTAGATACAGTGTGATATACAGCGTTCAGCTCTGTAGATACAGTGTAATATACAGGATATACAGCACTCAGCTCTGTAGATACAGTGTAATATACAGGATATACAGCACTCAGCTCTGTAGATACAGTGTAATATACAGGATATAAAGCACTCAGCTCTGTAGATACAGTGTAATATACAGGATATACAGCGCTCAGCTCTGTAGATGCAGTGTAATATACAGGATATACAGCGCTCAGCTCTGTAGATGCAGTGTAATATACAGGATATACAGCGCTCAGCTCTGTGGATACAGTATAATATTCAGGATATACAGCGCTCAGCTCTGTAGATACAGTGTAATATACAGGATATACAGCGCTCAGCTCTGTAGATACAGTGTAATATACAGGATATACAGCGCTCAGCTCTATAGATACAGTGTAATATACAGGATATACAGCACTCAGCTCTGTAGATACAGTATAATATACAGGATATACAGCGCTGTGCTCTATAGATACAGTGTAATATACAGCGCTGTGCTCTGTAGATACAGTGTAATATACAGGATATACAGCGCTGTGCTCTATAGATACAGTGTAATATACAGGATATACAGCGCTCAGCTCTGTAGATACAGTGTAATATACAGGATATACAGCGCTCAGCTCTGTAGATACAGTGTAATATACAGGATATACAGCGTTCAGCTCTGTAGATACAGTGTAATATACAGGATATACAGCGCTGTGCTCTATAGATACAGTGTAATATACAGGATATACAGCGCTCAGCTCTGTAGATACAGTGTAATATACAGGATATACAGCGCTCAGCTCTATAGATACAGTGTAATATACAGGATATACAGCATTATCTTCTATACAGTGTAATATACAGGATATACAGCGCTCAGCTCTATAGAGTGTAATATACAGGATATATTGTACAATGCTCAGCTCTGTAGATACAGTGTAATATACAGGATATACAGCGCTCAGCTCTGTAGATACAGTGTAATATACAGGATATACAGCGCTCAGCTCTATAGATACAGTGTAATATACAGGATATACAGCACTCAGCTCTGTAGATACAGTGTAATATACAGGATATACAGCACTCAGCTCTGTAGATACAGTGTAATATACAGGATATACAGCACTCAGCTCTGTAGATACAGTGTAATATACAGGATATAAAGCACTCAGCTCTATAGATACAGTGTAATATACAGGATATACAGCGCTCAGCTCTGTAGATGCAGTGTAATATACAGGATATACAGCGCTCAGCTCTGTGGATACAGTATAATATTCAGGATATACAGCGCTCAGCTCTGTGGATACAGTGTAATATACAGCGCTCAGCTCTGTAGATACAGTGTAATATACAGCTCTCAGCTCTGTAGATACAGTGTAATATACAGGATATACAGCGCTCAGCTCTGTAGATACAGTGTAATATACAGGATATACAGCGCTGTGCTCTATAGATACAGTGTAATATACAGGATATACAGCGCTCAGCTCTATAGATACAGTGTAATATACAGGATATACAGCGCTGTGCTCTATAGATACAGTGTAATATGCAGGATATACAGCTCTCAGCTCTATAGATACAGTGTAATATACAGGATATACAGCGCTCAGCTCTATAGATACAGTGTAATATACAGGATATACAGCGCTGTGCTCTATAGATACAGTGTAATATACAGGATATACAGCGCTCAGCTCTGTAGATACAGTGTAATATACAGGATATACAGCACTCAGCTCTATAGATACAGTGTAATATACAGGATATACAGCGCTCAGCTCTGTAGATACAGTGTAATATACAGGATATACAGCTCTCAGCTCTGTAGATACAGTGTAATATACAGGATATACAGCGCTCAGCTCTGTAGATACAGTGTAATATACAGGATATACAGCGCTCAGCTCTGTAGATACAGTGTAATATACAGGATATACAGCTCTCAGCTCTGTAGATACAGTGTAATATACAGGATATACAGCGCTCAGCTCTGTAGATACAGTGTAATATACAGGATATACAGCGCTCAGCCCTATAGATACAGTGGGATATCATACCTCCCTAGTCCCTCTTTGATCCTTACATGTCCTTCTTTTTGACCTGGAGAATTAATGCATAATTGTGCATTAATACATTTACTAATCTCTCTGTACGGCTTCCACCTGTATATTAGACCAGAACTTTATTATTTGGTGCAATTTAGACCTTAAAATCTCTACAATCTGATGATTTATAAGCTAATATTTAAATGGATAATGAAGTGCAAGAAAAGAATTGTCCCCGGGGCTCCACATGCTGTAAAACATATAGGACCTTACACTCGCCTCACCGATCCCCGGCTGCTGCACTTGTGACGGGGGTCAGTAATTGTGCTTTGGGTGGAGTTAGAGGCGTGGCCTTGTATGAAAAAATCTGCCATGATGTGCGCCGCATATATTGTCACTCTTTACCATTTTTAGAAGTTGGGAGGTATGTAATATACAGGATATACAGTATTAGGGTCCAGTCACACGTCCGTATGTGTTTTGAGTATCTGCGAACACATCAGATATATCGAGTATAATGGAAGTCAATGGGAGAACCCGAGCATTAAACGGATGTCTGGCCTATCAACTTTCAATGTAATTGTCAGCTCAAAACCATTGTAAACTACGGGTAACGGGGAATCAGTGTTTGATTCCGGAGAGGGAGCCTGAGAAACGGCTATCACATCCAAGGAAGGCAGCATGCGCGCGGCAATTACCCACTCCTGACTCGGGGAGATAGTGACGATAAATAACAATACTCTTAAGATGCCCTGTTATTGGAATGATTAATAAAAAATTATAGGGAATGTCACTGCGGTATTTTTGATTTGGAAACGTTAGCCAGGAGAGGCCGCGCTGCCGCTTTGTTGACTCAAGATAACTTCTGCCTGATCGCACGTCCCCGTGACGTCCACGATCCAATTGGATATCTTCCCTATCAACTTTCGATGTAACAGTCAGCTCAAAACCAATGTAACTACGGCTAACGGCGAATCAGTGTTTGATTCCGGAGAGGGAGCCTGAGAACCACATCCAAGCAAGGCAGCATGCGCACAAATTGCCTATTAGGTATAAGTAGTTGCGGGCCTACAGGTGAGCTGAACCTGTAAAAGATTTGAGTTGCGGGCCTGCAGTTGAGTGGACCCTCTAAAAAATTATATGTGAGGGCCTGGTGGTGAGCGGACCCTCTAAAAAATTATATGTGAGGGCCTGCTGGTGAGCGGACCCTCTAAAAAATTATATGTGAGGGCCTGCTGGGGAGCGGACCCTGTGAAAAATTTGATGTGAGGGCCCGCTGGTGAGCTGACCCTCTAAAAATTTATATTCGAAGGCCATATATGCAAGGGCATTATATGTGACGAATAAGCATGTTGATATGATGGAGAAGGAGGATGAGAAAAGGAAGATTGAACCATATACCCTTGTTTGTGGTGGAAGGGGTGCATGGGAATACAGTGTATCCAATACACTATAAAAGCCACATTTAAAGTGCCTTTATGTTCAGCCGCTTTCCTCTGGTGGAGTAGAGAAGTCAGGGGCAATCCAGACCTTGTTCATTTTGATAAGCGTCAACCTGTCAGCATTTTCAGTTGACAGGCGGATACGCTTATCTGTTATAATGCCACCAGCAGCACTAAATACCCACGCAGACAAAACACTGGTGGAAGCGCAAGCCAGCACCTCCAAGGCGTAGAGCGCCAGTTCGTGCCACGTGTCCAGCTTGGACACCCAGTAGTTGTAAGGCCCAGAGGGATCATTGAGGACGCTGACAAGGTCTGCTATGTACTCCTTCACCATCTTCCAAAACGTTTCCCTCCTTGTGACACTAGGCCACGCATCAGGGTGAGGGTGCTGGCGGGGTGTCCTGAAACTGTCCCAGGCTTTGGAGAGTGTTGCCCTGCCTGTGTTGGAACTGCTGTGTGTTCCCCTTTTCTCCCCTCAGTTGGCCAAGGAACTACGGACTCTGCCGCCAGTGTTGTCAGATGGAAAATGTTGGAGCAATTTTTCCACAAGGACCTTCTGATATTGCACCATTTTGCTCGTCCTCTCCACCACAGGAATGAGAGATGAGAAGTTCTCTTTGTAGCGGGGGTCGAGAAGGGGGAACAACCAGTAACCTGTGTTGTCTAAAATGCGTCCAACGCGCAGGTCGCAGGAAAAGGCAGCCTAACATGAAGTCAGCCATGTGTGCCAGAGTACCAACAGGCAAGACTTTGCTGTCGTCATCGGAAGGATCACTCCCAATCTCCTCATCCTCTTCCTCCTCTTCTGCCCACCCACGCAGAACAGATGGAATTAAACTTCCATGGGTACTACCCTCTGTAGCGGAGGAAACCGTCTCCTGCTCATCCTCCTCTTCAGCCTCCAATTTGCGCTGAGAAGACGAACTGAGGGTGGTCTGGCTATAACCCTGTGTACTTTCTTCCCCCATTTCCACCTCTTCCACATGCAAAGCGTCCGCCTTAAAGGGGTTGTCCAGGTTCAGAGCTGAACCTGGACATCCCTCCATTTTCACCCCGGCAGCCCCCCTGACATGAGCATCAGAGCAGTTCATGCTCCGATGCTCTCCTTTGCCCTGCGCTAAATCGCGCAGGGCAAAGGCATTTTTCTGAGTTCCGGTGACATACCGGGCTCTCTATGGGGCTGACAGGAACCCCGGTGACGTCACCGGCACTGATGGGCGGGATTTGGCTCTGCCCTAGCCAGTAAAACGGCTAGGGCAGAGCTAAAGCCCGCCCCTCAGAGCCGGTGACGTCACCGAACACACCGCTGGGCGGAAGTTACCGCCCGGCAGTGTGTTATTGAAAACACAAGAGCCTGTGCCCTGCACGATCTAGCGCAGGGCACGGGAGCGCATCGGAGCATGAGATGCTCCGATGCCAGGCTCAGGAGGGCTGCCGGGGTGAAAATAAGGGTATGTCCGGGTTCAGCTCTGAACCCGGACAACCCCTTTAATTGTGAGCAGCGAGCGTTTGAGTAGACACAGAAGTGGGATGGTGACGCTGATAATAGCGACATCGCTATTATCAGGTATGGATGTCACAGAGGTCAGACATCCATGCCCACTCTTCGCTTGTGAAGAGCGGAAGCTGACTGGAAAAGCGACGACCATGTTGCAGCTGGTATCCCACTACTGCCCTCTGCTGCTCACAAAGCCTGGCCAACATGTGGAACGTCGAGTTCCAGCGCATGCTCACGTCGCACAACAGCCGGTGAGCTGGCAATTTCAAGCGCTGCTGCAGCGTTGATAGACTGGCTGAAGCTGTCGGCAACTTGCGGAAATGGGCACACTTGCGGCGCACCTTCACCAGTAGCTCAGGCAAATTGGGGTAGGTTTTTATAAACCGCTGAACTACAAGGTTGAACACGTGGGCTAGGCATGGGATGTGTCTAAAGTTGCCCAGCTCCAAAGCCGCCACCAGGTTACGGCCATTATCAGACACAACCATGCCTGGTTGTAGGTTGAGTGGCGAGAGCCACAGCTCAGTCTGGTCCCTTATACCCTACCACAGCTCTGCGGCGGTGTGCTGTTTGTCACCTAAGCATATCAGCCTCAGCCCGGCCTGTTGCCGCTTCCCCACTGCAGTGCTACACTGCTTCCAGCTACCGACGGATGACTGACTGGTGCTGCACGTGGATAATTCGGAAGTGGAAGAGGAGGCAGAGGAGTCGAAGTGGGGGTTGGAGCCACTAACGTAGGTAGTGGCGGAAACCCTGATGGAATTGGGGCCCGCACTCCTTGGCGTCGGTAGCACCTGTGCCACCCAGGGTACGAGTCGCTCCCGGCCTCCACAGCATTCACCCAGTGTGCCATCAGGGAAATGTAGCGTCCCTGGCTGAAAGCACTTGTCCATGTGTCAGTGGTTAAGTGGACCTTCCCAGTAACTGCGTTGGTCAGGGCACGGGTGATGTTAAGGGACCCATGGTGTAAGGCGGGCACGACACACCTTGAACAATAGTGGCAGCTGGGGACTGCGTAACGAGGGACGGCCGCCGACATCAGGCTGCAGAAAGCCTCAGTGTCCTAGTAATTTGGAAAGCTGCACATTTAGTGCTATGGCCTGTGGGTGGGTGGCTGGGTATTTGCGCTTGCGTTTAAATGCCTGGGGTAATGACATTTGGACGCTGCGCTGGGACACAGAAGTGGATGTGGTCGCTGATGGTGCTTGCGAAGGTCCAGGTGTAGGGCGGGAGGCATCTGGGCCTGCGTCTTGGACAGGGGATTGGCCAACACATAACACCGGGGAAGATGAGGCAGTGGTGTGACCCGCAGACACAGATTGTGAACCCAGGCGTTCGGCCCATCTATTACGGTGCTTTGATGCCATGTGGCAGATCATGCTGGTGGTGGTGAGGTTGCTAGTGTTCACGCCCCTGCTCATTTTTGTATGGCACAGGTTGCAAATTACAATTCTTTTGTCATCTGCACTTTCCTCAAAAAGCGCCAGACTGCGGAACACCTACCCCTTGGCAAGGGAGATTTCCGCAAGGATGTGCTCCGGGGAACAGTTGTGGGCCTGTTTGGTGTGGTCCGCCTTCTCCCTTTTGCCACCCCACTGCCTCTTCCAGTCTGTTGTGGTGCAGCAGATTCCCCCCCCCCCCCCCCCTCTGTACTGTTGTCCTCGCTCGGCTTGTTGCCACCTTCCCAGATTGGGTCAGTGACTTCATCGTCCACCACCTCCTCTTCCATTTCCTCACTCTGCTCATCCTCCTAATTTGTTGACCTAACCACAACCTCAGTGATTGACAACTGTGTGTCATCCTCTTCCTCAACCTCTTGAGACAGTAATTGCGGTTGAGTCATTGGCAACTGTGTCTCATCATCATCCACCTCATTAAACACTAATTGCCGTTCCCCAGCGTCATGTTCTTCTGACTCTGGATGCTCAAGAGGTTGGGAATCGGGGCACAAGATCTCATGTCCCTCTTCAAGCGGGCTTGGTGAGAGGGCCAAATCAAGGAATGGCGATGAAAAGAGGTCCTCGGAATATCCGAGTGTGGGATCACTTGTTTGGCCAGACTCTCCATGGTGGGAGGAAGGAGGATCAGGGTGAGGAGTCTGTTGACCAGACTCCTGGCTACTGAGACTGGACTTTATGGAAGACAGGGTGGTGTCCTGCGCCGCCCTGCAGACTGGGACATGAAGCTAGGTATCGTGGATGAGTGTGGTTCTTGTGCTCTGGCAGCAGGCACAGTTTCTCCGCGCCCAGGGCCACGGCCTCTGCGTGCACCATCAGCAGCACGGCCACTTCCCCGTCCCTTACTGTTCGCCTTCTTCATGTTAAATGTTATATGTATGCTTGACACACAAGATGTGGCACGGATGCCACAGTTCACAGCAAGCACAGTATATGGAAAAAGTACATAGAAATATGGAAAAAGGAAAATAGATTTCACTTATATTTTTACTATCTCTTGTCCTGACACACAGATGTGACAATTCACTGCAGGGACCGTTTATAGCCAAAGTGGGGATAAAGTATGGAAAAAATATATTTGTTGTCGCTAATATTTTTCCCAATATCTGCCCCTGACACACAGACGCTATTGCAGCACAGATGTCACAAGTCACTGCAGGGACCTTCTATATAGCAAAATAATCGCTATTTCGAAAAGTATAAAAAAAATATATTTGAGTACAACTTTGCACAATTAAATTGCTGCCACCACACACTATAGTCCTTAAAATGACTTTTGGGTCTTTGAAACATTTTAAAATTGAATAAATAGCGATCACAAACTCCCTACACTATCTGTCCCTTCCTCAGCACAGCTCTCCCTGACTATGACTGATCCGAGCACATGTCATCAGGTGCCAATGACGCGTTCCGGCCAGCCAATCACTGTAATGCCAGCAACCAACATGGCTACTGGCATTACAGTGAGGGCAGTACTTCCCCGCACGTTTATTGGCTGCGTAGCGGGGAGGAGACTTGAGCATGGCTCTCGAGCACATGCGGTACTCGCCCGAGTACCGCCATGTGCCGACAGGGCGATGCTCGAGCCAAACAGGTATTTGGCCGAGCATGCTAAGCGGAAGGCCTCAACACTAAGCGGAAGGCCTCTTGCACACAAACGTGTGCACCCCGTGGTCGTGCTGCAGCCTAAAATTGCGGGCTGCAATGCACGAACACCCACCGTGGGGCAACTGCAGCGGATCGCGGACCCATTCACTTTAATGGGTCCGCAATCCGGCCGTTCCACAAAAAAGATAGGACATGTTCTATATTTTTGCGGAACGGAGGTGCGGGACGGAAGCACTCCGTAGTGCTTCTGTAGGGTTCTGTTCCGTGCTTCCGTTCCGCACCATTCCGCATCTCCGGATTTGTGGACCCATTGAAGTGAATGGGTCCGCATCCGTGATGCTGAATGCACACGGAATGGTGCCCGTGTATTGCGGTCTACAATCCGGCCACGGAGTGCAAACGTTTGTGTGCAATAAGCCTAAGGCCTCTTGCACACGAACTTTTTTTTTTTTGTGTTTGCGTTCCATTTTTTGCGTTCCGTATACGGACCATATACGGAACCATTCATTTCAATGGATCCGCAAAAAAAAACAGAAGGTATTCCATATGCCTTCCGTTTCCGTATTTCCGTTCTTCCTTTCCGTTCAAAGATAGAATATGTCCTATTATTCTCCGCATAATGGAAAAGAATAGTACTGTTCTATTAGGGGCCAGTTGTTCCGTTCCGCAAAAAACGGAATGCACACTGTTATCATCCGTATTTTTTACGGATCCGTTTTTTGCGAACCACAAATTCTGAAAAAGCCATACGGTCGTGTGCAAGAGGCCTTATCCTCTATACAGTGTAATATACAGGATATACAGCGCTGTGCTCTATAGATACAGTGTAATATACAGGATATACAGCGCTGTGCTCTATAGATACAGTGTAATATACAGGATATACAGCACTCAGCTCTATAGACACAGTGTAATATACAGGATATACAGCGCTCAGCTCTATAGATACAGTGTAATATACAGCACTCAGCTCTATAGACACAGTGTAATATACAGGATATACAGCGCTCAGCTCTGTAGATACAGTGTAATATACAGGATATACAGCGCTCAGCTCTATAGATACAGTGTAATATACAGGATATACAGCGCTCAGCTCTATAGATACAGTGTAATATACAGGATATACAGCGCTCAGCTCTATAGATACAGTGTAATATACAGGATATACAGCGCTCAGCTCTATAGATACAGTGTAATATACAGGATATACAGCGCTCAGCTCTATAGATACAGTGTAATATACAGGATATACAGCGCTCAGCTCTATAGATACAGTGTAATATACAGGATATACAGCGCTCAGCTCTATAGATACAGTGTAATATACAGGATATACAGCTCTCAGCTCTATAGATACAGTGTAATATACAGGATATACAGCGCTGTGCTCTATAGACACAGTGTAATATACACGATATACAGCGCTCAGCTCTGTAGATACAGTGTAATATACAGGATATACAGCGCTCAGCTCTGTAGATACAGTGTAATATACAGGATATACAGCGCTCAGCTCTATAGATACAGTGTAATATACAGGATATACAGCGCTCAGCTCTATACATACAGTGTAATATACAGGATATACAGCGCTGTGCTCTATAGATACAGTGTAATATACAGGATATACAGCGCTCAGCTCTGTAGATACAGTGTAATATACAGGATATACTGCCCTCAGCTCTATACATACAGTGTAATATACAAGATATACAGCGCTCAGCTCTATAGATACAGTGTAATATACAGGATATACAGCGCTGTGCTCTATAGATACAGTGTAATATACAGCACTCAGCTCTGTAGATACAGTGTAATATACAGGATATACAGCGCTCAGCTCTATAGATACAGTGTAATATACAAGATATACAGCGCTCAGCTCTATAGATACAGTGTAATATACAGGATATACAGCGCTGTGCTCTATAGATACAGTGTAATATACAGGATATACAGCACTCAGCTCTATAGATACAGTGTAATATACAGGATATACTGCCCTCAGCTCTATACATACAGTGTAATATACAAGATATACAGCGCTCAGCTCTATAGACACAGTGTAATATACAGGATATACAGCACTCAGCTCTATAGATACAGTGTAATATACAGGATATACAGCGCTCTGCTCTATAGATACAGTGTAATATACAGGATATACAGCGCTCAGCTCTATAGATACAGTGTAATATACAGGATATACAGCGCTCAGCTCTATAGATACAGTGTAATATACAGGATATACAGCGCTCAGCTCTATAGATACAGTGTAATATACAGGATATACAGCGCTCAGCTCTATAGATACAGTGTAATATACAGGATATACAGCGCTCAGCTCTATAGATACAGTGTAATATACAGGATATACAGCGCTCAGCTCTATAGATACAGTGTAATATACAGGATATACAGCGCTGTGCTCTATAGATACAGTGTAATATACAGGATATACAGCGCTGTGCTCTATAGATACAGTGTAATATACAGGATATACAGCGCTCTGCTCTATAGATACAGTGTAATATACAGGATATACAGCGCTCTGCTCTATAGATACAGTGTAATATACAGCTCTCAGCTCTGTAGATACAGTGTAATATACAGGATATACAGCGCTCAGCTCTATAGATACAGTGTAATATACAGGATATACAGCGCTCTGCTCTATAGATACAGTGTAATATACAGGATATACAGCATTATCCTCTATACAGTGTAATATACAGGATATACAGCGCTGTGCTCTATAGATACAGTGTAATATACAGGATATACAGTGCTCAGCTCTGTAGATACAGTGTAATATACAGGATATACAGCGCTCTGCTCTATAGATACAGTGTAATATACAGGATATACAGCGCTCTGCTCTATAGATACAGTGTAATATACAGCTCTCAGCTCTGTAGATACAGTGTAATATACAGGATATACAGCGCTCTGCTCTATAGATACAGTGTAATATACAGGATATACAGCGCTGTGCTCTATAGATACAGTGTAATATACAGGATATACAGCGCTGTGCTCTGTAGATACAGTGTAATATACAGGATATACAGCGCTGTGCTCTATAGATACAGTGTAATATACAGGATATACAGCGCTCAGCTCTGTAGATACAGTGTAATATACAGGATATACAGCGCTCAGCTCTGTAGATACAGTGTAATATACAGGATATACAGCTCTCAGCTCTGTAGATACAGTGTAATATACAGGATATACAGCGCTGTGCTCTATAGATAGTGTAATATACAGGATATACAGCGCTCAGCTCTGTAGATACAGTGTAATATACAGGATATACAGCGCTCAGCTCTGTAGATACAGTGTAATATACAGGATATACAGCGCTCAGCTCTGTAGATACAGTGTAATATACAGGATATACAGCGCTCAGCTCTGTAGATACAGTGTAATATACAGGATATACAGCGCTGTGCTCTATAGATAGTGTAATATACAGGATATACAGCGCTCAGCTCTATAGATACAGTGTAATATACAGGATATACAGCGCTCAGCTCTGTAGATACAGTGTAATATACAGGATATACAGCGCTCAGCTCTGTAGATACAGTGTAATATACAGGATATACAGCGCTCAGCTCTGTAGATACAGTGTAATATACAGGATATACAGCGCTGTGCTCTATAGATACAGTGTAATATACAGGATATACAGCGCTCAGCTCTGTAGATACAGTGTAATATACAGGATATACAGCGCTGTGCTCTGTAGATACAGTGTAATATACAGGATATACAGCGCTGTGCTCTGTAGATACAGTGTAATATACAGGATATACAGCGCTCAGCTCTGTAGATACAGTGTAATATACAGGATATACAGCGCTCAGCTCTGTAGATACAGTGTAATATACAGGATATACAGCTCTCAGCTCTGTAGATACAGTGTAATATACAGGATATACAGCGCTGTGCTCTATAGATAGTGTAATATACAGGATATACAGCGCTCAGCTCTATAGATACAGTGTAATATACAGGATATACAGCGCTCAGCTCTGTAGATACAGTGTAATATACAGGATATACAGCTCTCAGCTCTGTAGATACAGTGTAATATACAGGATATACAGCGCTGTGCTCTATAGATAGTGTAATATACAGGATATACAGCGCTCAGCTCTATAGATACAGTGTAATATACAGGATATACAGCGCTCAGCTCTGTAGATACAGTGTAATATACAGGATATACAGCGCTCAGCTCTGTAGATACAGTGTAATATACAGGATATACAGCGCTCAGCTCTGTAGATACAGTGTAATATACAGGATATACAGCGCTCAGCTCTGTAGATACAGTGTAATATACAGGATATACAGCGCTCAGCTCTGTAGATACAGTGTAATATCATACCTCCCAAGTCCCTCTTTGATGCTTACATGTCCTTCTTTCTGACCTGGAGAATTAATGAATAATTGTGCATTAATACATTTACTAATCTCTCTGTACGGCTTCCACCTGTATATTGGACCAGAACTTTATTATTTGGTGCAATTTAGACCTTAAAATCTCTATAATCTGATGATTTATAAGCTAATATTTAAATGGATATTGAAGTGCAAGAAAAGAATTGTCCCCGGGGCTCCACATGCTGTAAAACATAAAGGACCTTACAGTCACCTCGCCGATCCCCGGCTGCTGCACTTGTGACGGGGGTCAGTAATTGTGCTTTGGGTGGAGTTAGAGGCGTGGCCTTGTATGAAAAATCTGCCATGATGTGCGCCGCATATAATTGTGCCTCTTTACCATTTTTAGAAGTTGGGAGGTATGTAATATACAGGATATACAGTATTAGGGTCCAGTCACACGTCCGTATGTGTTTTGAGTATCTGCGAACACATCAGATATATCGAGTATAATGGAAGTCAATGGGAGAACCCGAGCATTAAACGGATGTCTGGCCTATCAACTTTCAATGTAATTGTCAGCTCAAAACCATTGTAAACTATGGGTAACGGGGAATCAGTGTCTGATTCCGGAGAGGGAGCCTGAGAAACGGCTACCACATCCAAGGAAGGCAGCAGGCGCGCAAATTACCCACTCCCGACTCGGGTAGGTAGTGACGATAAATAACAATACTCTTAAGATGCCCTGTTATTGGAATGATTAATAAAAAATTATAGGGAATGTCACTGCGGTATTTTTGATTTGGAAACGTTAGCCAGGAGAGGCCGCGCTGCCGCTTTGTTGACTCAAGATAACTTCTGCCTGATCGCACATCCCCGTGATCCAATTGGATATCTTCTCTATCAACTTTCAATGTAACAGTCAGCTCAAAACCAATGTAACTGCGCTAACGGAGAATCAGTGTTTTGATTCCGGAGAGCCTGAGAAACAGCTACCACATCCAAGCAAGGCAGCATGCGCACAAATTGCCTATTAGGTATAAGTAGTTGCGGGCCTACATAAGAGCTGACCCAATAAAAGATTTGAGGTGCGGGCCTGCAGGTGAGCTGAACTAGTTAAATATTTGAGTTGCAGGCCTGCAGGTGAGCTGAACCAGTAAAATATTTTAGGTGCGGGCCTGTTAGGTGAGCTGAACCAGTAAAAGATTTTAGGTGCGGGCCTGTTAGGTGAGCTGACCCTGTAAAAATTTGAGTTGCGGGCCTGCAGGTGAGTGGACCTTCTAAAAAATTGTATGTGAGGGCCTGCTGGTGAGCGGACCCTGTGAAAAATTTGATGTGAGGGCCCGCTGGTGAGTGGACCCTCTAAAAATTATATTCAAATATGTGACGAATAAGCATGTTGATATGATGGAAGAGGAGAAGGAGGATGAGAAAAGGAAGATTGAACCATATACCCTTGTTTGTGGTGGAAGGGGTGCATGGGAATACAGTGTATTCAGTACATTATAAACAACACATTTAGAGGGCCTTTATGTTCATTCGCTTTCCTCTGGTAGAGTAGAGAAGTCATGGTCAATCCAGGCCTTGTTCATTTTTATAAGAGTCAACCGGTCAGCATTTTCAGTTGACAGGCGGATACGCTTATCTGTTATAATGCCACCAGCAGCACTAAATACCGGCTCGGACAAAATGCTGACGACAGGGCAGGCCAGCACCTCCAAGGAGTAGAGCGCCAGTTCGTGCCACGTGTCTAGCTTGGACACCCAATAGTTGTAAGGCCCAGAGGGATCATTGAGGATGCTGACACAGTCTGCTATGTACCCCTTTGCCATGTTCCAAAATGTTTCCCTCCTTGTGACACTAGGCCGCGCATCAGGGTGAGGGTGCTGGCGGGGTGTCCTGAAACTGTCCCAGGCTTTGGAGAGTGTTGCCCTGCCTCTGTTGGAACTGCTGTGTGTTCCCCTTGTCTCCCTTCCTTGGTTGGCCAAGGAACTACGTACTCTGCCACCAGTGTTGTCAGATGGAAAATGTTGGAGCAATTTTTCCACAAGGACCTTCTGGTATTGCACCATTTTGCTCGTCCTCTCAACCACAGGAATGAGAGATGAGAAGTTCTCTTTGTAGCATGGGTCGAGAAGGGTGAACAACCAGTAATCCGTGTTGTCTAAAATGCGTCCAACGCGCAGGTCGCGGGAAAAGGCAGCCTAACATGAAGTCAGCCATGTGTGCCAGAGTACCAACAGGCAAGACTTTGCTGTCGTCATCGGAAGGATCACTCCCAATCTCCTCATCCTCTTCCTCCTCTTCTGCCCACCCAGGCAGAACAGATGGAAATAAACTTCCATGGGTACTACCCTCTGTAGCTGAGGCAACCAACTCCTGCTCATCCTCCTCCTCTTAATCCTCCACTTCGCGCTGAGAAGACGAACTGAGGGTGGTCTGGCTATCACCCTGTGTAATGTCTTCCCCTATTTCCACCTCTTCCACATGCAAAGCGTCCGCCTTAATTGTGAGCAGCGGGCGTTTGAGTAGACACAGAAGTGGGATGGTGACGCTGATAATAGCGGCATCGCTATTATCAGGTATGGATGTCACAGAGGTCAGACATCCATGCCCACTCTTCGCTTGTGCATAGCGGAAGCTGACTGGAAAGGCGACGACCATGTTGCAGCTGGTATTCCACTACTGCCCTCTGCTGCTCACAAAGCCTGGCCAACATGTGGAACGTGGAGTTCCAGCGCGTGCTCACGTCGCACAACAGCCGGTGAGCTGGCAATTTCAAGCGCTGCTGCAGCGTTGATAGACTGGCTGAAGCTGTCGGCAACTTGCGGAAATGGGCACACTTGCGGCGCACCTTCACCAGTAGCTCAGGCAAATTGGGGTAGGTTTTTATAAAGCGCTGTCTAAAGTTGCCCAGCTCCAAAGCCGCCCACCAGGCTACGGCCATTATCAGACACAACCATGCCTGGTTCTAGGTTGAGTGGCGAGAGTCACAGCTCAGTCTGGTCCCTTATACCCTGCCATAGCTCTGCGGCGGTGTGCTGTTTGTCCCCTAAGCATATCAGCTTCAGCGTGGCCTGTTGCCGCTTCCCCACTGCAGTGCTACACTGCTTCCAGCTACTGACTGATGGCTGACTGGTGCTGCACGCGGATAATTCGGAGGTGGAAGTGGAGGAGGAGGCGGAGGAGTCGAAGTGGGGGTTGGAGCCACTAACCTAGGTGCTGGCGGAAACCCTGATGGAAATGGGGCCCGCACTCCTTGGCGTCAGTAGCACCTGTGCCACCCAGGGTACGACTCGCTCCCGGCCTCCACAGCATTCACCCAGTGTGCCATCAGGGAAATGTAGCATCCCTGGCTGAAAGCACTTGTCCATGTGTCCGTGGTTAAGTGGACCTTCCCAGTAACTGCGTTGGTCAAGGCACCTGTGATGTTATGGGACACATGCTGGTGTAAGGCGGGCACGACACACCTTGAAAAATAGTGGCAGCTGGGGACTGCGTAACGAGGGACGGCCGCCGACATCAGGCTGCAGAAAGCCTCAGTGTCCTAGTAATTTGGAAACCTGCGCATTTAGTGCTATGGCCTGTGGGTGGGTGGCTGGGTATTTGCGCTTGCGTTTAAATGCCTGGGGTAATGACATTTGGACGCTGCGCTGGGACACAGAAGTGGATGTGGTCGCTGATGGTGCTTGCGAAGGTCCAGGTGTAGGGCTGGAGGCATCTGGGCCTGCGTCTTGGACAGGGGATTGGCCAGCACGTAACACCGGGGAAGATGAGGCAGTGGTGTGACCCGCAGACACTGACTGTGGACCCAGGCGTTCGGCCCATCTATTACGGTGCTTTGATGCCATGTGGCGGATCATGCTGGTGGTGGTGAGGTTGCTAGTGTTCACGCCCCTGCTCATTTTTGTATGGCACAGGTTGCAAATTACAATTCTTTTGTCATCTGCACTTTCCTCAAAAAGCGCCAGACTGCGGAACACCTACCCCTTGGCAAGGGAGATTTCCGCAAGGATGTGCTCCGGGGAACAGTTGTGGGCCTGTTTGGTGTGGTCCGCCTTCTCCCTTTTGCCACCCCACTGCCTCTTCCAGTCTGTTGTGGTGCAGCAGATTTCCCCCCCCCCCCCTGTACTGTTGTCCTCGCTCGGCTTGTTGCCACCTTCCCAGGTTGGGTCAGTGACTTCATCGTCCACCACCTCCTCTTCCATTTCCTCACTCTGCTCATCCTCCTAATTTGTTGACCTAACCACAACCTCAGTGATTGACAACTGTGTATCATCCTCTTCCTCAACCTCTTGAGACAGTAATTGCGGTTGAGTCATTGGCAACTGTGTCTCATCATCGTCCACCTCATTAAACACTAATTGCCGTTCCCCAGCGTCATGTTCTTCTGACTCTGGATGCTCAAGAGGTTGAGAATCGGGGCACAAGATCTCATGTCCCTCTTCAAGCGGGCTTGGCGAGAGGGCCAAATCAAGGAATGGCGATGAAAATAGGTCCTCGGAATATCCGAGTGTGGGATCGCTTGTTTGGCCAGACTCTCCATGGTGGGAGGAAGGAGGATCAGGGTGAGGAGTCTGTTGACCAGACTCCTGGCTACTGAGACTGGACTTTGTGGAAGACAGTGTGGTGCTTAACTGACTGGAAGCTTTATCTGCTGCAATCCAACCGACCACCTGGTCGCACTGGTCTGACTTCAAGAGTGGTGTCCTGTGCAGCCCTGCAGACTGGGACATGAAGCTAGGTATCGTGGATGAGTGTGGTTCTTGTGCTCTGGCAGCAGGCACAGTTTCTCCGCGCCAAGGGCCACGGCCTCTGCCTGCACCATCAGCAGCACGGCCACTTCCCCGTCCCTTACTGCTCGCCTTCTTCATGTTAAATGTTATATGTACGCTTGACACACAAGATGTGGCACGGATGCCACAGTTCACAGCAAGCACAGTATATGGAAAAAGTACATAAAAATATGGAAAAAGGAAAATAGATTTCACTTATATTTTTACTATCTCTTGTCCTGACACGCAGATGTGACAATTCACTGCAGGGACCGTTTATAGCCAAAGTGGGGATAAAGTATGGAAAAAATATATTTGTTTCGCTAATATTTTTCCCAATATCTGCCCCTGACACACAGAAGGTATTGCAGCGCAGATGTCACAGGTCACTGCAGGGACCTTCTATATAGCAAAATAATCGCTATTTCGAAAAGTATAAAAAAATATATTTGAGAACAACTTTGCAGGATTAAATTGCTGCCACCACACACTATAGTCCCTAAGACTTTTGGGTCTTTGAAACATTTTAAAATTGAATAAATTGCGATCACAAACTCCCTACACTGTCTGTCCCCTCCTACGCTCTGCTCTCCCTGACTATGACTGATCCGAGCACGTGTCATCAGGTGCTATATAGCCCCCGATGACGCGTTCCGGCCAGCCAATCACTGTAATGCCAGCAGCCAACATGGCTATGGCATTGCAGTGAGGGCAGTACTTACCTGCGCGTTTATTGACTGCGTAGCAGCCAAGAAACGTGCGGGGAGGAGACTTGAGCATGGCACTCGAGCACATGCGGTACTCAGCCGAGTACCGCCATGTGCCGAGCATAGCGATGCTCGAGCCAAACAGGTATTCAGCCGAGCATGCTCGCTCAACACTAAGCGGAAGGCCTCTTGCACACGAATGTGTGCGCCCCGTGGCCACGCTGCGGTCCGCAAATTTCGGGCCGCAATGCATGAACTCCCATCGTGGGGCAACCGCAGCGGATCATGGACCCATTCACTTTAATGGGTCTGTGATCTGGCCGTTCCACAAAAAGATAGGACATGTTCTATCTTTTTGCGGAACGGAGGTGCGGGACGGAAGCACTCCGTAGTGCTTCCGTAGGGTTCCGTTCCGTGCTTCCGTTCCGCACCATTCCGCATCTCCGGATTTGCAGACCCATTGAAGTGAATGGGTCCGCATCCGTGATGCTGAATGCACATGGAATGGTGCCCGTGTATTGCGGTCTACAATCCGGCCACGGAGCGCAAACGTTTGTGTGCAATAAGCCTTAAGGCTTTTTTTTGTGTTTACGTTCCATTTTTTGCGTTCCGTATATATTCATTTCAATGGATCCGCAAAAAAAAACAGAAGGTATTCCATATGCCTTCCGTTTCCGTATTTCCGTTCTTCCTTTCCGTTCAAAGATAGAATATGTCCTATTATTGTCCGCATAACGGAAAAGAATAGTACTGTTCTATTAGGGGCCAGTTGTTCCGTTCCGCAAAAAACTGAATGCACACTGACATCATCCGTATTTTTTACGGATCTGTTTTTGGCGAACCACAAAATACTGAAAAAGCCATACGGTCGTGTGCAAGAGGCCTTATCCTCTATACAGGATATACATCGCTGTGCTCTACAGATAGTGTAATATACAGGATACGATATACAGCATTATCCTCTATACAGTGTAATATACAGAATATACAGTGTAATATACAGCATTATCCTCTATACAGTGTAATATACAGAATATACAGTGTAATATACAGAATATACAGTGTAATATACAGCATTATCCTCTATACAGGGAGTGCAGAATTATTAGGCAAGTTGTATTTTTGAGGATTAATTTTATTATTGAACAACAACCATGTTCTCAATGAACCCAAAAAACTCATTAATATCAAAGCTGAATATTTTTGGAAGTAGTTTTTAGTTTGTTTTTAGTTTTAGCTATTTTAGGGGGATATCTGTGTGTGCAGGTGACTATTACTGTGCATAATTATTAGGCAACTTAACAAAAAACAAATATATACCCATTTCAATTATTTATTTTTACCAGTGAAACCAATATAACATCTCAACATTCACAAATATACATTTCTGACATTCAAAAACAAAACAAAAACAAATCAGTGACCAATATAGCCACCTTTCTTTGCAAGGACACTCAAAAGCCTGCCATCCATGGATTCTGTCAGTGTTTTGATCTGTTCACCATCAACATTGCGTGCAGCAGCAACCACAGCCTCCCAGACACTGTTCAGAGAGGTGTACTGTTTTCCCTCCTTGTAAATCTCACATTTGATGATGGACCACAGGTTCTCAATGGGGTTCAGATCAGGTGAACAAGGAGGCCATGTCATTAGATTTTCTTCTTTTATACCCTTTCTTGCCAGCCACGCTGTGGAGTACTTGGACGCGTGTGATGGAGCATTGTCCTGCATGAAAATCATGTTTTTCTTACCTTGCAGACTTCTTCCTGTACATCTGCTTGAAGAAGGTGTCTTCCAGAAACTGGCAGTAGGACTGGGAGTTGAGCTTGACTCCATCCTCAACCCAAAAAGGCCACACAAGCTCATCTTTGATGATACCAGCCCAAACCAGTACTCCACCTCCACCTTGCTGGCGTCTGAGTCGGACTGGAGCTCTCTGCCCTTTACCAATCCAGCCACGGGCCCATCAAGACTCACTCTCATTTCATCAGTCCATAAAACCTTAGAAAAATCAGTCTTGAGATATTTCTTGGCCCAGTCTTGACGTTTCAGCTTGTGTGTCTTGTTCAGTGGTGGTCGTCTTTCAGCCTTTCTTACCTTGGCCATGTCTCTGAGTATTGCACACCTTGTGCTTTTGGGCACTCCAGTGATGTTGCAGCTCTGAAATATGGCCAAACTGGTGGCAAGTGGCATCTTGGCAGCTGCACGCTTGACTTTTCTCAGTTCATGGGCAGTTATTTTGCGCCTTGGTTTTTCCACACGCTTCTTGCGACCCTGTTGACTATTTTGAATGAAACGCTTGATTGTTCGATGATCACGCTTCAGAAGCTTTGCAGTTTTAAGAGTGCTGCATCCCTCTGCAAGATATCTCACTATTTTTGCCTTTTCTGAGCCTGTCAAGTCCTTCTTTTGACCCATTTTGCCAAAGGAAAGGAAGTTGCCTAATAATTATGCACACCTGATATAGGGTGTTGATGTCATTAGACCACACCCCTTCTCATTACAGAGATGCACATCACCTAATATGCTTAATTGGTAGTAGGCTTTCGAGCCGATACAGCTTGGAGTAAGACAACATGCATAAAGAGGATGATGTGGTCAAAATACTCATTTGCCTAATAATTCTGCACGTAGTGTACAGTGTAATATACAGGATATACAGCATTATCCTCTATACAGTGTAATATACAGAATATACAGCGCTGTGATCTATAGATAGTGTAATATACAGGATATACAGCATTATCCTCTATACAGTGTAATATACAGAATTTACAGCGCTGTGATCTATAGATAGTGTAATATACAGGATATACAGCGCTCGGCTCTATAGATACATGATAATATACAGGATATACAGCGCTCAGCTCTATAGATACAGTGTAATATACAGGATATACAGCATTATCCTCTATACAGTGTAATATACAGGATATACAGCATTATCCTCTATACAGTGTAATATACAGGATATACAGCACTCAGCTCTATAGATACAGTGTAATATACAGGATATACAGCACTCAGCTCTATAGATACAGTGTAATATACAGGATATACAGCGCTCAGCTCTATACATACAGTGTAATATACAGGATATACAGCATTATCCTCTATACAGTGTAATATACAGGATATACAGCGCTCGGCTCTGTAGATACATGATAATACAGTGCTATAGATACAGTGTAATATACAGGATATACAGCGCTCAGCTCTATAGATACAGTGTAATATACAGGATATACAGCGCTCAGCTCTATAGATACAGTGTAATATACAGGATATACAGCGCTCAGCTCTATAGATACAGTGTAATATACAGGATATACAGCGCTCGGCTCTGTAGATACAGTGTAATATACAGGATATACAGCGCTGTGCTCTATAGATACAGTGTAATATACAGGATATACAGCGCTCTGCTCTATACATACAGTGTAATATACAGGATATACAGCACTGTGCTCTATACAGTGTAATATACAGAATATACAGTGTAATATACAGGATATACAGCGCTCGGCTCTGTAGATACATGATAATACAGTGCTATAGATGATGTATAAACTACAGGTACATTTTCTTTTCATGCAGGTTTGTGTCTGTATAATACGTGCCGCACCGCCACACACCGTCGGTGTGCTCCCCATCTTCTCCTGTCACGGCCTATAAGACAGCCATGGAGACTAACCTGCAGAAGAGGAAGGAGAACCGCAAGGCGCTGCGCATCAAAGTAATCAGTATGGGCAACGCCGAGGTGGGCAAGGTAAGAGGCGCCATCCTAGTAATGTATCGCACCCCCACTGCGCTCCGGGGCGGTAGTGCACACTAGGGTTACAAGCTGCACTTGGCCAGTGGGGGTGTTTACCTCCACCCAGGACTTTTGGAAAGATGATGGCACTCCAATCTCCATAGTATGTGCAGAGCCGGTGTAACATAGCCCAGAGAAGGGGCGCATAACCCTCTGACCACCCATAGGTGCCTTGTAGTGTTCCCCCACCCAACCAGACACCGACATGTTGAAAGACAGCCCCAGCCTTCTGATGCAGAGAGCAGAGTGCCGCCATATAGATATCACTTCATGGCATGAAAGGTACAGCTCAGTGCCCCTGGTTACTGCTGCCATATCAGAGAGAAGAGGAGCGGCGCACAATGCATAGGTGCAAGTAAGTAGTAATGGTGCCCTGGCATAATGGTTGGCACTGTGTGGTTGTCTCTGTTATAGGGGCGCTGAGCGTTGTCTCTGTTATAGGGGCGCTGGGTGCTGTCTCTGTTATAGGGGTGCTGAGCGTTGTCTCTGTTATAGGGGCGCTGAGTGCTGTCTCTGTTATAGGGGCGCTGAGTGCTGTCTCTGTTATAGGGGCGCTGAGTGCTGTCTCTGTTATAGGGGCGCTGAGCGCTGTCTCTGTTATAGGGGCGCTGAGTGCTGTCTCTGTTATAGGGGCGCTGAGTGCTGTCTCTGTTATAGGGGCGCTGAGTGCTGTCTCTGTTATAGGGGCGCTGAGCGTTGTCTCTGTTATAGGGGCGCTGAGCGTTGTCTCTGTTATAGGGGCGCTGAGCGCTGTCTCTGTTATAGGGGCGCTGAGCGCTGTCTCTGTTATAGGGGCGCTGAGCGCTGTCTCTGTTATAGGGGCGCTGAGCGCTGTCTCTGTTATAGGGGCGCTGAGTGCTGTCTCTGTTATAGGGGCGCTGAGTGCTGTCTCTGTTATAGTGGCGCTGGGTGCTGTCTCTGTTATAGTGGCGCTGGGTGCTGTCTCTTATATAGTGGTGCTGGGTGCTGTCTCTGTTATAGGGGCGCTGAGCGTTGTCTCTGTTATAGGGGCGCTGAGCGTTGTCTCTGTTATAGGGGCGCTGAGCGCTGTCTCTGTTATAGGGGCGCTGAGCGTTGTCTCTGTTATAGGGGCGCTGAGCGCTGTCTCTGTTATAGGGGCGCTGAGTGCTGTCTCTGTTATAGGGGCGCTGAGTGCTGTCTCTGTTATAGGGGCGCTGAGCGCTGTCTCTGTTATAGGGGCGCTGGGCGCTGTCTCTGTTATAGGGGCGCTGGGCGCTGTCTCTGTTATAGGGGCGCTGAGCGTTGTCTCTGTTATAGGGGCGCTGAGCGTTGTCTCTGTTAGGGGCGCTGAGCGTTGTCTCTGTTATAGGGGCGCTGAGCGTTGTCTCTGTTATAGGGGCGCTGGGCGTTGTCTCTGTTAAAGGGGCGCTGGGCGCTGTCTCTGTTATAGGGGCGCTGGGCGCTGTCTCTGTTATAGGGGCGCTGGGCGCTGTCTCTGTTATAGGGGCGCTGAGCACTGTCTCTGTTATAGGGGCGTTGTCTCTGTTATAGGGGCGCTGAGCGTTGTCTCTGTTATAGGGGCGCTGAGCACTGTCTCTGTTATAGGGGCGCTGTCTCTGTTATAGGGGCGCTGAGCGCTGTCTCTGTTATAGGGGCGCTGTCTCTGTTATAGGGGCGCTGTCTCTGTTATAGGGGCGCTGAGCGCTGTCTCTGTTATAGTGGCGCTGGGTGCTGTCTCTGTTATAGGGGCGCTGAGCGTTGTCTCTGTTATAGGGGCGCTGAGCGCTGTCTCTGTTATAGGGGCGCTGAGTGCTGTCTCTGTTATAGGGGCGCTGGGCGCTGTCTCTGTTATAGGGGCGCTGGGCGCTGTCTCTGTTATAGGGGCGCTGTCTCTGTTATAGGGGCGCTGAGCGCTGTCTCTGTTATAGGGGCGCTGGGCTCTGTCTCTGTTATAGTGGCGCTGGGTGCTGTCTCTGTTATAGGGGCGCTGAGCGTTGTCTCTGTTATAGGGGCGCTGAGCGTTGTCTCTGTTATAGGGGAGCTGAGTGCTGTCTCTGTTATAGGGGCGCTGAGAGCTGTCTCTGTTATAGGGGTGCTGAGCGTTGTCTCTGTTATAGGGGCGCTGAGTGCTGTCTCTGTTATAGGGGCGCTGGGCGCTGTCTCTGTTATAGGGGCGCTGAGCGCTGTCTCTGTTATAGGGGCGCTGAGCGCTGTCTCTGTTATAGGGGCGCTGAGCGCTGTCTCTGTTATAGGGGCGCTGGGCGCTGTCTCTGTTATAGGGGCGCTGAGTGCTGTCTCTGTTATAGGGTCGCTGAGCGCTGTCTCTGTAATGAGGATCACTGTTTCATTGGCTTGTTGCTCTGTAGTGGGGGCACTGTGTGACTGGTTATATTACAGGGGCACTGATAGGTCTATAGTGGGGGCTCTGTGTGACTGGTTATGTTACGGGGGCACTGATAGGTCTATAGTGGAGGCTCTGTGTGACTGTCTCTGTTATGGGGGCACTGATAGGTCTATAGTGGGGGCACTGTGTGACTGGTTATGTTACGGGGGCACTGATAGATCTGTTATGGGGGCACTGTGTGACTGGTTATGTTACGGGGGCACTGATAGGTCTATAGTGGGGGCTCTGTGTGACTGGTTATGTTACGGGGGCACTGATAGATCTATAGTGGGGGCTCTGTGTGACTGGTTATGTGCCGGGGGCACTGATAGGTCTATAGTGGGGGCTCTGTGTGACTGTCTCTGTTATGGGGGCACTGATAGGTCTATAGTGGGGGCTCTGTGTGACTGGTTATGTGCCGGGGGCACTGATAGATCTATAGTGGGGGCTCTGTGTGACTGTCTCTGTTATGGGGGCACTGATAGGTCTATAGTAGGGGCTCTGTGTGACTGGTTATGTGCCGGGGGCACTGATAGGTCTATAGTGGGGGCTCTGTGTGACTGTCTCTGTTATGGGGGCACTGATAGGTCTATAGTGGGGGCACTGTGTGACTGGTTATGTTACGGGGGCACTGATAGATCTGTTATGGGGGCACTGTGTGACTGGTTATGTTACGGGGGCACTGATAGGTCTATAGTGGGGGCTCTGTGTGACTGGTTATGTTACGGGGGCACTGATAGATCTATAGTGGGGGCTCTGTGTGACTGGTTATGTGCCGGGGGCACTGATAGGTCTATAGTGGGGGCTCTGTGTGACTGTCTCTGTTATGGGGGCACTGATAGGTCTATAGTGGGGGCTCTGTGTGACTGGTTATGTGCCGGGGGCACTGATAGGTCTATAGTGGGGGCTCTGTGTGACTGGTTATGTGCCGGGGGCACTGATAGGTCTATAGTGGGGGCTCTGTGTGACTGGTTATGTGCCGGGGGCACTGATAGATCTATAGTGGGGGCTCTGTGTGACTGTCTCTGTTATGGGGGCACTGATAGGTGTATAGTGGGGGCTCTGTGTGACTGGTTATGTGCCGGGGGCACTGATAGGTCTATAGTGGGGGCTCTGTGTGACTGTCTCTGTTATGGGGGCACTGATAGGTCTATAGTGGGGGGCTCTGTGTGACTGGTTATGTGCCGGGGGCACTGATAGGTCTATAGTGGGGGCTCTGTGTGACTGGTTATGTGCCGGGGGCACTGATAGGTCTATAGTGGGGGCTCTGTGTGACTGGTTATGTGCCGGGGGCACTGATAGGTCTATAGTGGGGGCTCTGTGTGACTGGTTATGTTACGGGGGGGACTGATAGGTCTATAGTGGGGGCTCTGTGTGACTGGGTATGTTACGGGGGGACTGATAGGTCTATAGTGGGGGCTCTGTGTGACTGGTTATGTTACGGGGGCACTGATAGATCTATAGTGGGGGCTCTGTGTGACTGGTTATGTGCCGGGGGCACTGATAGGTCTATAGTGGGGGCTCTGTGTGACTGGTTATGTACCGGGGGCACTGATAGGTCTATAGTGGGGGCTCTGTGTGACTGGTTATGTGCCGGGGGCACTGATAGGTCTATAGTGGGGGCTCTGTGTGACTGGTTATGTTACGGGGGCACTGATAGGTCTATAGTGGGGGCTCTGTGTGACTGTCTCTGTTATGGGGGCACTACAGAGCGGAGGAGACAAGGTGGTGTCCCAGCTGATTCCATAACTGCCTCCTCCTCTCAGAGGTACCAGATGGGGGGTTGGTGCATATTTCAGCCGTGAATTATGGGATCTGACAGTGTGGCCCCCTGAGCAGACCCAGTTGTGGCCCCTGCTGCGGAGTGATGTATGTAGAGTAAGGTCAGGGCTCATCTGCAGCGTTTTCTGCTCTCGCCTGTCATTACCCGGATTATATGACAGCGACGTGTCCAGACCGGTCTGTGAACGCTTTGCAAACCCCCCACTACCCCCGCATAGCGGAGTCCTGTCGTCACGCCCCACACTGCACAGTCTCACCATATAAACCCCGTATATCTGCACAACCTTTTACAAATACATTGTTACTTGTACTTTTTGGAACAGCCCCCCGACCGCGTCCGTGGTGTGCCCCCTGCCCCCTAATCTACACATGTAGAAGTGAATAGAGGTGGTCGTCTGGGTTAGTAAACTCAGATATTACAGATTAGTGGAAGGTGCTAAAACTTTATGTACTGGCCCTTTAAATTGTAAGTGACTGTGGCGTGTGGTCACCCTGCAGCTCCCAGACACCTGCTGTGCTACGTCTGCACAGGACATACCTCGCCTCCGCCAGTACATACCGACCCTCATACAGTACCCGTGTAATAGGACTGCAATGCATGAGTTATCAGAGTAATATCGGCTGCCCGAACAAAAGTGATTTAGCATTAATGAGGTTCACACCCCCAGATCCTCCCTGTGTCTGTCATTGGTATGTCTGTACGAAGTAAGTCTATCCTGGACTGATCCTGAGTTACATCCTGTATTATACTCCAGAGCTGCACTCACTATTCTGCTGGTGCAGTCACTGTGTACATACATTACTTATCCTGTACTGATCCTGAGTTACATCCTGTATTATACTCCAGAGCTGCACTCACTATTCTGCTGGTGGAGTCACTGTGTACATACATTACATTACTTATCCTGTACTGATCCTGAGTTACATCCTGCATTATACTCCAGAGCTGCACTCACTATTCTGCTGGTGCAGTCACTGTGTACATACATTACTTATCCTGTACTGATCCTGAGTTACATCCTGTATTATACTCCAGAGCTGAACTCACTATTCTGCTGGTGGAGTCACTGTGTACATACATTACTTATCCTGTGCTGATCCTGAGTTACATCCTGTATTATACTCCAGAGCTGCACTCACTATTCTGCTGGTGCAGTCACTGTGTACATACATTACTTATCCTGTACTGATCCTGAGTTACATCCTGTATTATACTCCAGAGCTGCACTCACTATTCTGCTGGTGGAGTCACTGTGTACATACATTACATTACTTATCCTGTACTTATCCTGAGTTACATCCTGTATTATACTCCAGAGCTGCACTCACTATTCTGCTGGTGCAGTCACTGTGTACATACATTACTTATCCTGTACTGATCCTGAGTTACATCCTGTATTATACTCCAGAGCTGCACTCACTATTCTGCTGGTGGAGTCACTGTGTACATACATTACATTACTTATCCTGTACTTATCCTGAGTTACATCCTGTATTATACTCCAGAGCTGCACTCACTATTCTGCTGGTGGAGTCACTGTGTACATACATTACATTACTTATCCTGTACTGATCCTGAGTTACATCCTGTATTATACTGCAGAGCTGTACTCACTATTCTGCTGGTGGAGTCTCTTTGTAGATACATTACACTTCTGAAGTTGTGTTACAGTGTATCATGGTCAGTGTTGGGGGCTGTATAGATGTCCTGGGTGTACAGACAGGACTAATGTCTTTGTTTCCTCTCCCCAGAGCTGCATTATAAAGCGTTACTGCGAAAAGCGATTCGTCCCCAAGTATCAGACGACTATCGGGATAGATTATGGGGTCACTAAGTAAGTACCAAATCCTACAGGACGCGTCACGTGTCATCATACAGTGCCAGCTACCAGCCTCCATATACAGTGTGATGCCGCCACCTGCTGGCGGTCTTGTATATCGAGAGCATGATGACATCATCAGAGACTATTATATTTAGAGGCACAAAATAGACTTGTTAGCGCAGCAGCCATCTTGTATTGTGACTGACCGTCCACCTCCCGAAGCGACCTGCGTAGCCTCACCCCAGATCCTGACCGATTTCTGATTTATTTATTTATTTTTCAGAGTGCAAGTCAGAGAGCGAGAGATAAAGGTTAATATATTCGACATGGCGGGCCACCCTTTCTTCTATGAGGTAGGTATAAGAAGTAAAAAATAATAATAATCACCATAAAAATCATATTGGGTCCCGTCGCCGTTGTACAATAAATAATTAATTGGTACCAGTAGAAACTGCAACTCATCCCGCAAAAAACAAGCGGTCATACGGCTATATTGGTGGAAAAATAAAAAAGTTACGGCTTCTGGATTGTCGCGATAAAACAAAGCTGAAAAAAAAATATTTTAAAATGTTGTCTCCGTGGTAACAGACAACAAACAAAGCCTGTGTAGTCTGATCTTGCGGTCATACTCCCTTCTATCTGCCACTTACTTTGTGCGTGTATGTTAGGAAGTAGTAGGGATTAGACGGAAGAGAGCCTGCCTGCTCAGCCTGACTACACAGGGTTTGTTTGTAGTCTGTCACCATGGAGACGGTTCTTTATAGGAGCTGTAGACGCAAAAAGGATTTCACCTTGTCAGTCAGGACTGTTTGCAAAGTCGCTTCATTTTTACCTTTTCGATCCATTGGAGAATCTTTATGGGGCATAAGAGGTAAAAGGCGGCTTCAGAGCACCTGCTTGCTGATGGTTTCCAACTAGTTTAGCTGAGTTTTATATTTACTGACTACAGAGCCAATGCTAATCTATGGTGGAGTTTCACTTTAATTTACACTGGGGGAGAGGGGTACAATATGCCTTCTAATACACAGCCCTGCTGCTGCAGAACCTCATTTTTTTTTTTTTTTAAGGGAGATCCTCATATCAGCCAAAAACTTGCAAAATTGAGACGGTTTTACTTTTGCACCCATTGAGATGTGTTATAAACTCCAGTGTCCTGTGTCTCCCCCCCTCCTCCAAGGTCCGGAACGAGTTCTACAAGGACACGCAGGGGGTGATCCTGGTGTATGACATCTGTCTGAAGGAGTCTTTCAACAGCCTGGACGCCTGGCTGTCTGAGATGAAGCAGGAGCTGGGCCCGCAGGGGAACATTGACAACATTGTCTTTGCCGTCTGTGCAAACAAGGTGCGTGCGGAGCCGCCCCGTGTCATGGGAGGGCGTCACCAGAAGAATAATACTATACGGCGTATACACAGCGCCCCCATAAGGTCACTATGTGTCATGTTACAGATCGACTGCACCAAGCATAGGGTCGTGGACGAGAGCGAGGGGCGACTCTGGGCCGAGAGCAGGGGCTTCCTGTACTTTGAAACTTCTGCACAAAGCGGGGAAGGAATCAACGAGATGTTCCAGGTAATGTAGCAGAGCCGAGTCTGTCATGGCAGTATGGTAAAGTGTTATATATGGTGTTACATAGGAAAACCATTCGTTAATGAAGCATACAAAAAAAACCACAACCAATGACGAACACAACTCTGCTACATCGGTAAAAGTAATCCGCTCTTTGTATTCTCTTGTAAGGCTTTTTACTCGGCCATCGTGGACTTATGTGACAACGGCGGCAAGAAGCCCATGTCCTCCATTAACATCGGGTTCACCAAAGAGCAGGCGGATTCTATTCGGCGGATTCGCAACAGCAAGGACAGCTGGGACATGTTGGGGGTGAAGCCGGGGGCCACCAGGTGAGCATATGAGTGTAAACTCCTGTCTGTTATAATCTTATAAGAAGATGTGATGTCATCAGTGAGCCTGTGATAGGGGCTGGCCATCTGGGCAGTTGTATAGGGCCCCCAGGGGTGCAATGAGGACAGGAGCCATCAGCAGTGTGACTCAGGAACATGCTCTGTCGGCTACCTCCACATGTAACACCCGGACCACCATGCATCTAACCTCCTTACTGCCCTAGATCACCCGGGGCTTAAAGGGCTCGTTTCATCTGGGACTTTGGTGGCATCTTTATAGGATATGTCATCAAAGTCAGATAGGTGAGGGTTCCACCTCTGAGACCCGCACCTATGGATGTGCGGCGTGCTCGCTGCTCCTTTCTAGGGCAAGCTCGCCCCGCTATTTTCAGCAGTCCCGTAGAGATTAATGGAGACCGCTTTGCGCTAGTAATATGCCACCAATGTCTCTGATGAGCCAACCCCTTTAACTGGTCAAGCCATTCACTACCCTAGACCACCAGGGGCTTTACCATTAAAGGGGTTGTCTAAAGATCTAAACCTACTTGTGTTTGACCAGTTGGGTTCCAAATGCTGGGGTTTAACTTTTTACCCTTTCACTGCCCTTGACCTGCAGGGGATTAACTGTTAACCCTTTCACTGCCTTAGACCAGGGGAGGAAAGGGTGGTATTAAATGTTAACCCTTTCAATGCCCTACACCACCAGGCGTTTAATAATAGAACCATTCACCGCCCTAGACCACTGGGGGTTTAACTGTTTACCCTTTCACTGCCCTAGACCACCAGGGGTTTAATAATAGAACCATTCACTGCCCTAGACCACCAGGGGTTTAATAATAGAACCATTCACTGCCCTAGACCACCAGGGGTTTAATAATAGAACCATTCACCGCCCTAGACCACTGGGGGTTTAATAATAGAACCATTCACCGCCCTAGACCACTGGGGGTTTAACTGTCAACACTTTCAATGCCTTAGACCACCAGGCGTTTAATAATAGAACCATTCAAACTGTTTACCCTTTTACTGCCCTACACCACCGGGGTTTTAATAATAGAACCATTCACTGCCCTAGACCACCGAGGATTTAACTGTTTACCCTTTCACTGCCCTAGACCACCGGGGATTTAACTGTTAACCCTTTCAATGCCCTAGACCACCAGGGTTTTAATAATAGAACCATTCACTGCCCTAGACCACCGAGGATTTAACTGTTTACCCTTTCACTGCCCTAGACCACCGGGGATTTAACTGTTAACCCTTTCAATGCCCTAGACCACCAGGGTTTTAATAATAGAACCATTCACTGCCCTAGACCACCGGGGATTTAACTGTTTACCCTTTTACTGCCCTTCACCACCGGGGATTTAACTGTTTACCCTTTTACTGCCCTACACCACCGGGGATTTAACTGTTAACCCTTTCAATGCCCTAGACCACCAGGGTTTTAATAATAGAACCATTCACTGCCCTAGACCACCGGGGATTTAACTGTTAACCCTTTCACTGCCCTAGATAATTGTTTCTCAAGTGTCCTCAAGTACACCAAAGAGGTCACAATTCTGAGGACCATTAATGCCCAAGACAGACCTACAAAATTTTAATAGATTTTTTCCAATTTTAAATAAAAACAAAGCCCCATGTCTCCTGCAAAAAGTGAGGTGGAAGAAACAAAAAATACATTTGGTGACATTTTTGGTGAAATTTGGTTTGTGTATGAAAGGCACAACCCCCCCCCCCCCCTTCTTCCCTAGGCATGTAAGGGCGAAAGAAATGGAGCTTGGGAGGACTCGCTGTAGATTTAGCCATTAACCCTTTCACTGCCCTCGACCACCATATACAAGCCCTTCAGAGTATATTATAATATTATTTGGCCACTATATGGGGGTTTTCTGTTGGTACTGTATGGCAGTTTGACAAATGACACTTTGATTTGCACCACATAAACTATACACTACATAGACCATGTTATGTAGACACTGTATCGGAGTACTATTTAGATGTTATATGGCGGTATTATTTGTACCCTGAATAGCATTATTGTGTGGGCACTTTATGAGGGTAATATGTGGACACTGTATGGTAGTAGTATTTATCTACTATAAGCATTATTTTTCAGGTACTAATTAGCAGTACTATTTGCCTCCATATGGCGGTATTATAAATTTTGTGGCAATAAGTGCTAGTGTGAATGAGGGGACCCTAATGGTGACTGATTCATGGGTATTTGTGTAATGAGTATAGCAAAAGTTGCCAATAGGTGGCGCTACAGGCTCAGTTTTATTTGCTGTCTGTCCACTTACTTTAGTATTACCCTCTTTATTATTATGTAATTTCTTTTCTTTTTTTTTTTACCTTGAAGGGAAGAGGTTAACAAAGCGTATCGGAAGCTCGCTGTTCTCCTCCACCCGGACAAATGCGTGGCCCCTGGGAGCGAAGACGCCTTTAAGGCGGTTGTTAACGCCCGGACGGCATTACTGAAGAACATAAAATAGAGCGTGGATACGACTTACAGTCACCCTGAGAATCCTAACCCCTGACACGCCCAGCACTAAAAGATTGTACGGAGGGCTCCGTCACCCCCTTGTGGACAATACACCGCCATATTTATGTTACTTCATCGACTGCATGCGGACACGATGTGGACGGTTCCATTGCCGCTCTAAGTGGGCGGCATCTATGCAGAGGCGGAGCTCGGCTCGCTCAGCGTGGGCAGGTCTAGCCGTATAAGCACAAGCCGGTTACATAGCTTCGGGTCCCTCCGTTATCTCCCTGTTGTATTCGTTGTCGTCTTGAGGAGCAGAGTCAGGAGAGGAAGAGGCGATTTTCTAATTGATGTAGAGTAGATGAAACGTTATTTATTATGTTCTTCCCCTATTGACCGGGCATCGTGGTCAGAGTAGATATGATGTATATTAGAATAGGCACCTATAGAGCCTGGATCTCATGTGGTACTGGGGTATTTAGGAAGTCTAGGGGGTTGGGAAGCACCCTGAGAGACACAATAAAAAAAATTTAATAAAAAAAATAATATATATACACTGTATACACACACATACTGTAAAGAAGAGATATATGCAGTGCCACTAGGTGGCGATAGAGACCTCAGCGTTAAAGGGGAAGCATCACCAAACACATATGTTAAAAAGTTGTGCAATGATACAAATTTCTAAATCATATTTAATGGGGTGACCCAGGACATCCCCCTTTTATGAGACAGAATTCGTCGACCCCCCAGGATGTAGCTTTTGAGGATCTTCTGTGATCTTAAATGGTCAAGGAGAGGATTAGAAAAAGCTGGCTGATTTCTTCCCAAAACAGCTCCACACCTGCCCACAGATCGTGTGCGGTATTGCAGCTCAGCCCCATTGACTTCAGTGGAGCTGAGCTGCAGTACCAGAAGCGACCTATGGGGCCAGCGGTGGCGCTGTTGCAAAGATGTATAGAAAAGCCATACACGTTGCTCCCTCCATGTGGCACCAAATTACTGTAGGTATTGGAAACAGCGAGCTTGTCATCAGACGCAGTCCTAACAGCTTAATGCAGGGGGGGGGGGGCAATGAAGATTTCAGCTCCGAAGTCTGCAGAATTATGAATTCAGCTCTGGATTATGATTCCACCTTGATGTGTTTGATTCCCGGGGTACTCAGAGGCTGCAATTGGGAGGGGGGGGGTCACTATTCAGCGTCAGATAGTGTATGGAAATGAGGTTACCAGGCCACACCCCCTTTTTCATCAATATGTAAATGAGTCTTCCAGGACAAGAAGAGGCGCCTTCCCTAGAGGAGTA
This sequence comes from Bufo gargarizans, assembly GCF_014858855.1. Lineage (NCBI taxonomy): Eukaryota > Metazoa > Chordata > Amphibia > Anura > Bufonidae > Bufo > Bufo gargarizans. Next base: position 46,680,868 of record NC_058083.1, on the reverse strand, counting down.
TTTTATTATAATCGATGTTCCAGATATAATCTTGTCGTTTTGTATTCTATTCTTTATCAAACCCACTACTCTTATTCTGCTGACTGAGGGGGAAATATAATGAGCCTTTGCCTTCTTTTATATGTTGCTACATGGAAACCATCAACAAGCAGGATCTCTGCATAGTCATTAAAAATGGTATGGCTGACCTGCTCAACCATTGCTCCATTCACCTCCTCCTGTCCCCACAGCTGAGGAGACTGGGGTCTAGCAACCAGTGGGTGTCCCAGCGTTTGGCACCCAGCAATCTAGCTGTCCAGTGGATGGGTGATCAATGCTTTTGGTTGGGATACCCCTTTAAGGAGCCAATCCTACCTACATTTGTAGCAGAACACAAAAAACCCTACATAGAGGCCAATGATAAAACTGGCATCAGTCCACAGCAGCTGACCTCCTTGTTGATGGTTTCCAGAATATTTATTTTAACAATGAACTGGAAAAACAGGTGAAGAAGACAAATGACTTAGGCCTCCTGCACACGACCGTATGGTTTTGCGGATCCGTTTTTTTGTTTCAGTAGTGTTTCTGTTTTCCGTTCCGTTTGTGATCCGTTTTTTGCAGATCGGAAACGGAAGCATACAATAATGTTTAAACAGTAAGAACATAAAAAAATCGGGCTAAGCATAACATTTTCAATAGATGGTAACGCAAAAACGGAACGGATACGGATGACATACGGATGCATTCCGTTTTTTTGCAGAACCATTGACTTGAATAGAGCCACAGCACGTGATTTGCGAGCAATAATAGAAAATGTTCTATGTTTGAACGGAAATACGAAATCGGAATGCATACGGAGTGCATTCAGTTTTTTTTTTTGCGGAACCATTGAAATGAATGGTACCGCAAACGGAATCCGTAAAAACAGAACAGAAACGTGTTCAAAAGGCCTTAAAGAGGTTGTGCGGTTTTCTCATATTGCTAACCTATCCTCAGCATTGGCGGGGGTCCGATCAGCTGTTTGAAGAGACCCCCGCACTCGCGCTGTTTACCTGCCGATGCAGTTTAACGACACCTGCGCCGTCCTATTCAAGTGATGGATAAAATTTCTAAATCACAGGCGCCTCAATCTCTTCAAACAGCTGATTGGCGGGGTGCCGGGAGTCGGACCCCCGCTGATCTGATACTGATGTATGGGTCACCGATATGGTAAAACCGGACACCCCCCTTTAAGTGTCTGCAGCCGGTGGTAATGAGAGGTGGAGCGACACTTTAATTGACGTAGCAGAATAGAATCCTAGACACACACACACTGCCGTCGTGACACCAGCCTGAAGAGCCCTCCGTTCTTTTTTTATTCACCCCCCGAGTGTTGGATATTTTGTATTATTACATTTGTATATCTTGTGTTGTGTTTTTACCTTCCATAAAATGTTCAGGTTTTACATTTAGACGTCCTGTGTCTTGACTGGCGAATCTCAGAGTGGACGTGACGCGTTTCAGGTTGTCCCGTCTCTGATGTGACCTCACTGCGTCAATGGTGGGAAAACTAGTCGTTGGCTATGAGATACAGTATCAACTCATTGTACTGCACCGCACATCATCGTCTGTGTTGGGGGTGGGGGGATCTGCGGACTGATTCCTGGGAATAGCGGCTGGCCGACACCATGCACAGTGCAGGCAGCAGCCTCCACCAGCAACTTACGGGGTTAAAAAAAAAAAAGTCAGCGCCACATCCTGCCACAGGTTGTGTCTGGTATTGCAATTCTGCTCCATTGAAGTGAATGAGGCTAAACTACAATACCAGGCATAGCCTGCGGACAGGTGTGGCGCTGTTTTCTCTAATCCCATGAAACCTCTTTAACTACGCGTTTCAAGTGTATGAACACTTATTCTCTTCATTAACTCGAAACGCGCAGGTGGGTTCATTTCAATCTATATATGTCTACATGCATTTCAAGTGTATAAACACTCTTAAGTCAGCATTGCTTTGACTTAAAATTACTTTGACTTTCATACACTCGAAATGCGTAGGGTGGTTGATTTTAATCTACAGGGTGGGCCATTTATATGGATACACCTTAATAAAATGGGAATGGTTGGTGATATTAACTCCCTGTTTGTGGCACATTAGTATATGTGAGGGGGGAGACTTTTCAAGATGGGTGGTGACCATGGCGGCCATTTTGAAGTTGGCCATTTTGAATCCAACTTTTGTTTTTTCAATAGGAAAAGGGTCATGTGACACATCAAACTTATTGGGAATTTCACGAGAAAAACAATGGTGTGCTTGGTTTTAACGTAACTTTATTCCTTCATGAGTTATTTACAAGTTTCTGACCACTTATAAAATGTGTTCAATGTGCTGCCCATTGTGTTAGATTGTCAATGCAACCCTCTTCTTCACAACTGATCGCAACACCGCAGGAGAAATGCTAGCACAGGCTTCCAGTATCCGTAGTTTCAGCATATGCTGTGAAGATACGAGATGTGCAGCACCTGAAACTACGGATACTGGAAGCCTGTGCTAGCATTTCTCCTGCGGTGTTGCGATCAGTGTGTGAAGAAGAGGGTTGCATTGACAATCTAACACAATGGGCAGCACATTGAACACATTTTATAAGTGGTCAGAAACTTGTAAATAACTCATGAAAGAATAAAGTTACGTTAAAACCAAGCACACCATTGTTTTTCTCGTGAAATTCCCAATAAATTTGATGTGTCACATGACCCTCTTCCTATTGAAAAAACAAAAGTTGGATTCAAAATGGCCGCCATGGTCACCACCCATCTTGAAAAGTTTCCCCCTCACATATACTAATGTGCCACAAACAGGAAGTTAATATCACCAACCATTCCCATTTTATTAAGGTGTATCCATATAAATGGCCCACCCTGTAGATGTGAGCCTACTCTCCTAATGAGGGAAAGTTGTCTTTTCAGGCTGAAAGAATCCTTCTATCTACACTACTCACAAAAAGTTAGGGATATTTTGCTTTCAGGTGAAATTTATCGAAAAAGTAAACATTTCTGGCTCCAGTGATATTATATCAGGAAAGTCGGGCATTTAAGTAGAAGCAGCAATGGTGATTTCCTCATCTCCAACAATTTATTGAAACACAAGCCCACACCAGTGCTGGGTATGCCCCCACAAAATGTCAGAGTCTCAGTAACTTGTCCTGTGGCCTTGAGCACCAATTACAGCTTGACAACGACGTCTCCTGCTGTTTACAAGGCGACTTATTGTCTGCTGAGGCATGGCATCCCACTCTACTTGAAGGGCGGCCCTCAGGTCATTGAGGTTCCGGGGTACAGGGTTATGAGCCTCTACACGGCGACTCAGCCGATCCCATAGGTTTACAATGGGATTCAGGTCTGGAGAAGGTGCAGGCCACTCCATTTGAGGTCCCCCAGTCTCCAGCAGCCGTTCTCTAATGATGCGACCTCGATGAGCTGGTGCATTGTCCTCCATGAAGATCAAATTAGGCCTGTGTTGTTCATGCAGAGGCACAATGACTGGACTAATGATGTTCTTCAAGTACTATGGGCTTGTCACTGTACCATTCACAAAGTGTAGGGCAGTTCTGTATTATGACTAGACACACCTGCCCACACTAACACCACCACCACCGAAGGCTGGTCTGGTGACAACAGGGGCTGATGCATAGCGCTCTCTTTGACATCTCCAACATCATTGGTGGCCATCATTTCTGCTCAGCGTGAATCGACTTTCAACAGCACTGAGGCCCACTGGTCCCTCGTCCAGCGTAGATGCTCCCTGGTCCATGCAAGATGAAGACTCCTGTGGTCAGTGACCCTTGCAGGTCGTCTAGCACACAGACCACACTGATATAAACGGTTTGTGATGGACCATGTGATGAGCGCAGTGACGCCACCACAGGTCCTTTTCATCAAAAAAGAAAGAAGACATGCCAGGCTGAGCGTTCAAGTGGATTAAGGTGAGTTTAATCATTGTTTTTTTTATTTTTTAACCCCTCCAGCACTATTATACAAAGCCTTCTGTATTAAGAATGCTATTATTTTCCCTTATAACCATGTTATAAGGGTAAATACTAAAGATCGGGTCCCCATCCCTATCATCTCCTAGCAACCATGCGTGAAATTCGCACCTCATCCGCACTTGCGATTTTCACTCAGCCCCATTCACTTCTATGGGGCCTGCGTTGCGTGAAAAAGGCACAATATAGAGCTTGCTGCGATTTTCACACAACGCACAAGTGATGCGTAAAAATCACCGCTCATGTACACAGCCCCATTGAAGTAGTTTTATTCCGGCCGTCCTCTCGGCATGTTTGCTGTGCTGCCACCAGAACTTAGAGTCAATGGGGCCGGAGCGGACCTCTGGCGGCACGCGTGCACTAGCGGCAGCACGGATACGGCAGGCTGTTCACCCGCCGGATAAGGCTGCCGCTAGTGTGAAACTAGCTTTAGTTGCTCATAGAAACCAATCGGATTTCACCTTTCATTTTCTATTTTTAAAATAGTTTTTATGAGGTTTCTCCAAGAAAAGACAAACCTATCCTTACATTGATCATGTGCACAGTGCGGAAACAAACATTGAGTAGCCGTCTATGTGGACATCTGTTTCTTTCAATCTTAGTTACGACATTATGCAGTATGACAAAATGTAACCATAGTCATGCAAAAGAACAGATTGGGTAGACGGACGGGAAGGAAAATATAGGGAAGGGGATTGGTAAGGGTTCTTTTAATTTGCGTCTCGGGATCCTCACTTGAGATGTTCTACTCTCCATCAGTAGTCAGTATGCCTATGAAATAGACTCGTATGGCTAAAATTCAGTATTATACATTAAGGATTCACAAAACCTCAAAATTTCTGCCAGGGTTGCCATATTGTTGCAAATTTTTGGGGTGTCCGCGTTTCCCAATGCGCTAGTTGTTCCAGTGCTGAATGGAAGGAGGTTCTGGTTGTCTCCAGCATGTGGCAATTAGCAGTCGCTAGTAAAACTTGGCAAAGGGCCTGTATGTTTTTTTGAGCTCTATAAAAACACCAAATAAACACCATTTGGGGGTCACTGGTATCTTTTTTTTTTTTTGCAAATGCTCAAGAGATTTGTGCAGATTTCCCTCTAATACACCGTGATTTTAGGACAGGACCACCAGATGTGACCATAAGATCCTGTATCTTTATTACACCTCCAACACATTTGGCGAACATCTGATGTAGGCGTTGGGGTGTGTAATCCTACCGGGTCACTATTTTGTAGCGGTTTTCTTGTAGCCTGACGCATCGGGATATCCTGGTGAACCCATATAGCAAAAACCCCCAACTCCTATTCGGAGAAGCTAAGCTTCAATTCTTTTTCCCAGGAAGAGATGATGGAATATTTCTTAGGGCTAGCTAGACATATTAGAAGGCGATATGGTTTAGATCCTCGGTTCTCTTCTACGTAGTGCCATCGTTTCGAACACAGAGCGTTCTGTCGATGTTGGATATGCTATTTGTTGTTTAGTAAATTGAAATACATGTGCGACTTGAAAGGCTGGTAAACACTCCAATGTCGAGTTCTCTCTAAGATTTTAGTGTCATCTTCAGGACAGGTTGACAAAAGAGGGGTATTCAGAGTTTTCGCTTTGGTAGAAGGAGTAGACCAAAAACTTGATGAGGATAGACAGAGTACGTCTCAAATTTGCATGAGGGTCAGATGGTGTAGTACTAGATTCAATAAAAAGTTTGTCATTCCATATTTTTATCGTATATTTGGTTATTGTGCTTGAGGTAGTCAACATTGAGGAATATCAGGGATCTTAAGGGAATACTCAACATTGCCTCCTCTAATGTTATGTCTAGACGTCCTATTGGGGGGCGGAGACAGTCTAAGCACCTCGCGAGACCGAGACCTCCCCTCGTCTGGGGTGTTGCGTCAGGTACTTTTGGGGTAACCTACATTTCTTCCAATTCCATAAAAAGGATGTAAATATGCTTTGTAGACGCTTTAAAAATACCTCGGGGATTGGTATTGGTAAGGCCTGCAAATAATATAAAACCCTGGGAAGCAATATGGTTTTAATAAGAACTCCGCGCCCAAACCAGGAGACAAATGGTATTGTCCAGGAACCTAGCAATGCCTCCAATTTCTCTGGTAGACCCTGAAAGTTTGCTGAGAATAAGGATGCGAAATCTCTTGTTATTCCCAAGAACACTATTGATTGATTAGTCCAATGACAGGGAGTAGATTTTTGTAGTTTGTCTTGTATCCGTGATGGTAGGGAGACATTTAACACAATAGATTTTGAGAATTTGACTGAGAAATTTGAAAGGGAACCAAAGACCTGAAGGAGCGACGAGATCGCCGGGAAAGCCTGACATGGGATCGCAATAAATAGCAAGACATCATCCGCGAATGCATGACGGTGGTATAGGTAACTTTCCCTCGCCCCCTTCGTACTTACCGGACCCACATGTCACCCCGCTTAAGATGAAACCCCTCCCACCTAATTTAATGAGCTCCTACCCTGCCACCCCAAAAATGGACACAGACACCAGGTTGGATTAATATCGGCCACAGCAGCCGCTTTATTTTCTATATACATTTTTAAACAAATAACATAAATATTCCCCTTAACCCATAGGCAACAGCATATGAACAACAACCCATTCCCCATATGTATAACATATACATACGGGAGGAGGTCCTTGAAGCCCCCAAACAATGATAACCCCGTCCGGGGTAGGCCATCTTGCACCCAGCCGATGAGCACCACTGATGGCTCCTTAACACCACTATAAGCAACCACCAACCATGGGAGTCCAGCCCCAACCGTGGAGCCCTCCCCTCCTTCTTACCACACCTCATTTACAACCCCAAGTACCTCCCCCCGCCACCAACGCACGGTCTTAATCACCTTAAGACCGCGCGTCCCTCCACATACCCAGCTCTGTCTTAATCCCCTCTTGCAGGGCCAGACACCCCATTTCAATGCCGACTGCATTGAGATGAACTCCATCGTCTCGCCAATTCTCCAAAATCACATGCCTGACCGACAACGCCCCGTTCCACGCCTTAAAACGCCCTATTGACTTTTATGCGGGCCCTATTCACCGCCTCGACTAACCTAGCCCCACGCCATACCTTACGCGGGACTATGTCGGACCATACGGTCACTAACCTCGGGAACAAAGCCCATAACCGAAGCATATCACACTTGATATCCCTCACCAATTCCCTGAACGGACGTACCCCCAAGTCGTTTCCTCCCACATGTAACACCAGGATATCTGGGGCCCTATCTAGCTTAGCAAAACGGTGAAATTCCGTCATCACACTGCCCCAACCCATACCCCTGCGCCCCAGCCACCTTACCACTACCTCCGATCGGGCAATACCCAGCTGCTGACCGTCAGGTCTAACCGACGCCCAAAATACAAGGGAGTGTCCCAGGATCCACACCAATGCAGATTCTGCGCCTGCAATGAAAGAAGAAAAGAAACAAGGAGCAAACAGGTCCGCGCCAACAAAAACAACAACAAAACAAACGGATTAACGCAAGGAGAACACCGCGGAGCCGCCCTACAATTTTTCCGGCCGAACATATGACTTGAACCTGATCGACTCCCAACGCCCAATCTTTCGCCGCCCCAATACGAAACGAGTGGCTGGCACACCTCCAGAAAATCGCAGTGAACTGAAAACACGGATGCTGCCCGTGTGCGTTCCTGAATTTGCAGCTCGGATGCAGACCAAAACAACGGTCGTGTGAAAAACTACAGCTCACTCTTCAAAAAGACAAGCCCTCCCGCAGCTCCTCCAGCAGAAAATTACTAGAGTTCTGGGCATCAGAATAAGGGCTCATGCACACGACTGGAAGTATTTTGCAGTCCACAAAACACAGATCGGCAAAAAATAAAATAAATGGATGACATCCGTGTGACATCCGTTTTTTTGTGTGAATCAGTTGTAACAATGCCTATCCTTGTCCGCAAAACGGACAAGAATAGGACATGTTCTATTTTTTGGAGGAACAGACTTGTGGACATACAGATACGGAATGCACACAAAGTCATTTCCGTTTTTTTTTGTTTTTTTAGGCCCCGTTGAAATTAATGGTTACACATATGGGCCGGAACGGACAAAAAATATGTTTGTGTGCATGAGCCCTAAGGTGACACAAAAAAATAAAATAAAATGTAATAAAAGATAAACTTTACAAATTTGGCATTGTCGTCATTGTACTGAACTGCAAAACCATAGGGCCATGTTGATGGAATTCTAAAAAATAAAAGTTATGGCAGGTATGAAAAAACTAAGAGGGTGATTTATGAACAGATGTACAGACGTGGACAAAATTGTTGGTACCCTTTGGTCAATGAAAGAAAAAGTCACAATGGTCACAGAAATAACTTTAATCTGACAAAAGTAATAATAAATTAAAATTCTATAAATGTTAACCAATGAAAGTCAGACATTGTTTTTCAACCATGCTTCAACAGAATTATGTAAAAAAATAAACTCATGAAACAGGCATGGACAAAAATGATGGTACCCCTAGAAAACACAGAACATAATGTGACCAAAGGGACATGTTAATTCAAGGTGTGTCCACTAATTAGCATCACAGGTGTCTACAACCTTGTAATCAGCCATTGGGCCTATATATATGGCTCCAGGTAATCACTGTGTTGTTTGGTGATATGGTGTGTACCACACTCGACATGGACCAGAGGAAGCAAAGGAAAGAGCTGTCTCAAGAGATCAGAAAGAAAATTATAGACAAGCATGTTAAAGGTAAAGGCTATAAGACCATCTCCAAGCAACTAGATGTTCCTGTGAGTACAGTTGCACATATTATTCATAAGTTTAAGATCCATGGGACTGTAGCCAACCTCCCTGGACGTGGCCGCAGGAGGAAAATTGATGACAAATCTAAGAGACGGATAATCCGAATGGTAACAAAAGAGCCTAGAAAGACTTCTAAAGAGATTCAAGGTGAACTTCATGCTCAAGGAACATCAGTGTCAGATCGCACCATCCGTCGTTGTTTGAGCCAAAGTGGACTACATGGGAGACGACCAAGGAGGACACCATTGTTGAAAACGAATCATAAAAAAGCAAGACTGGAATATGCCAAACTACATGTTGACAAGCCACAAAGCTTCTGGGAGAATGTCCTGTGGACAGATGAGACAAAAATCGAAGTTTTTGCCAAGGCACATCAGCTGTATGTTCACAGACGAAAAAATGAAGCATATCAAGAAAAGAACACTGTCCCTACTGTGAAACATGGAGGAGGCTCTGTTATGTTCTGGGGCTGCTTTGCTGCGTCTGGCACAGGGTGTCTTGAATCTGTGCAGGGTACAATGAAATCTCAAGACTATCAAGGAATTCTAGAGAGAAATGTACTAGCCAGTGTCAGAAAGCTTGGTCTCAGTCGCAGGTCATGGGTCTTGCAACAGGACAATGACCCAAAACACACCGCTAAAAACACCCAAGAATGGCTAAGAGGAAAAAATTGGACTATTCTAAAGTGGCCTTCTATGAGCCCTGACCTCAATCCTATTGAGCATCTTTGGAAGGAGCTGAAACATGCAGTCTGGAAAAGGCACCCTTCAAACCGGACACAACTGGAGCAGTTTGCTCATGAGGAGTGGGCCAAAATACCTGCTGAGAGGTGCAGATGTCTCATTGACAGTTACAGGAAGCGTTTGATTGCAGTGATTGCCTCAAAAGGTTGCGCAACAAAATATTAAGTTAGGGGTACCATCATTTTTGTCCATGCCTGTTTCATGAGTTTATTTTTTTACATAATTCTGTTGAAGCATGGTTGAAAAACAATGTCTGACTTTCATTGGTTAACATTTATAGAATTTTAATTTATTATTACTTTTGTCAGATTAAAGTTATTTCTGTGACCATTGTGACTTTTTCTTTCATTGACCAAAGGGTACCAACAATTTTGTCCACGTCTGTATGTACACCAGTTTTGTCGTACATCTGTTGCAGATTGCGGCGCAATCCGCAACTTTTTCCCCTTTTCCACGCCAGGTCTAAAAAAAGGGTGTGTGGTGTAGGCTGATCTCAGTGGAGGCTCCAATCCTGGTTTTGGCTCACAATCACTGATGGAAATCACTGACCAAACACTGATGTGTGAATAAGTCCCAAGGCATAAAAAAAAAACTGAAAATGTAAAAAATTTTTTACATTAAACATTTAACTAAAGCGGTTGTCCCACGAAAAATATTGTACAGTTTGCAAACCAGCTCCTGGATCTGAATCCTTTTGTAATTGCATGTAATAAAAAAAATTTGCATAGCCACTGAGCTATTCAATAAAATGTATCTGTATAGCGCCACCTGCTGTTAGTTTTTTCTTTTTTCTTTGACCTGCTCATTTATAAGGCCGCACATGATCAGTTTCCTCCTTCAACTTCCTCCTGAGCTGTGATAGGGAGAGCTGAGACACGCCCCCTTTGCTGTGATAGGGAGAGCTTGGACACGCCCCCTTAGCTGTGATAGGGAGAGCTGAGACACGCCCCCTTAGCTGCAACAGAGAAGACACGCCCCTTGAGCTTTCAGCTTGATATAAATCTAGCAGAGTAATGAATGTGGAGATCTCTGGATCCATGTGAGGTACAGGGCTGGTTCTAGCTTTGTTAGAAAGAGATTTCCATGTACTACATGATCTCTGATTCTCATTTTTTGCATTAGTCATGGGAGAACCACTTTACCATTAAATCAGGTTAGGGCTCATGCACACGAACATATTTTGTTTCCATGGCCATTCCGTTATTTTCTGGCCCGTATGCATAACCATTCACTTCAATGGGGCCACAAACAAAAACGGAAGTTACTCTGCATGGCCGTTCCACACCAAAAAATAGAACATGTCCTATTATTGTCTGCATAACGGACAATGATAGGACTGTTCTATCAGGGGCCAGATGTTCAGCAAAATGCGGAATGCAATACGGACGTCATCCGTATTTTTTGCGGATCCGTGGTTTGCGGACTGCAAAATACATACGGCCGTGTGCATGAGCCCTAACATGAATGAAAAACAAGAACACAGCAGAAAAACTTTTTTTTTTATTCATAATTTTTATATATCGAAAGTCTCAAAATAAATAAATAATGCCATCATATTTAGCATAATAGCGTTACCTTGTCAATTAACCCCTTCCCGACTGCCATACGGCTACATACGTGCTATTTGCACATACCCCGTGCAGATAGCACGTGTATAAACGTCATGGCAGCTCTTTAATCCAAGCGCTGCAAAACGCTTGGATTAAAGCTTCTGCCCCTGCACTGCTGCTGTCACCGACAGCATACAGTCCAGTAATGCCGGCAAAGGACATCACAAAAAGTGCAACACCAAGCGTTCAAAAAGGCGGATGTCTCACAAAATGGTACCAATAAAACCGTCGCCTCATCCCGCAAAAAATGAGCACCTACATAAGAAAATCACTTTAAAAAAAATATATATATATAGCTCTTAGGCCTCATGCACACGGCCGTTGTTGTGTCCCGTGTCCGTTGTTCCGTTTTCCGTGATTTTCTGCGTACCCATTGACTTTCAATGGGTCCGTGGAAAACTCGGCTAATGCATCTGCGTCCGTGATCCGTGTTTCCAGTCCGTGAAAAAAATAGGACCTGTCCTTTTTTTTTTTTTTACGGACAACGGTTCGCGGACCCATTCAAGTCAATGGGTCCGTGAAAAAACACGGAGGCACACAATATTGTCGTCCGCGTCCGTTTTTTTCCTATCATTTGCATGGCAAACTTGACTTAGATTTTTTTTTACTTTCCTTCATGTCTGGAGATCCTCCAAAAATAAAGGAAGACACACGGAAACAAAAACGGACACGGATCACGGAACAACGGAACCCCTTTTTGCGGACCGCAAAAAAATATTGTCGTGTGCATGAGGCTAAAATATAATTTTTTTGTTTCAAATATGCTATTATTGTGTTAAAGTGAAATAAATTCAAAAAGTATACATATTAGGTATCGCCGCGTCCGTAACAACCAGCTTTACAAAAATATCACATGTCCTAATCCCTCAGCTGAACACCGTAAAAAACAAAACAAAAAAAAGCCCAAAAAAGCAATTTTTTGGGTCCTCTTACATCACAAAAATTGCAACACCAAGCGATCAAAAAGGCGTATGCCCCCCAAAATAGAACCAATCAAACCGTCACCTCATCCCGCAAAAATTAAGACACTAACTAAGACAATCAGTCAAAAAATAAAAAAAAGCTATGGCTCTCAGACTATGGAGACACTAAAACATCTTTTTTTTGTTTCAAAAATGCTAGTATTGTGTAAAACTTCAATAAATAGTATACATATTATGTATTGCCACGTCCGTAACGATCTGCTGTATAAAAATGTCACATGACCTAACCCCTCAGGTGAACGCTGTAAAAATAAATAAATACTGTTCCAAAACAACCAATTTTTGGGTCACCTTGCCCCATAAAGTATAATAAATGTACCCAAAAATGGTACCAATGAAAACGTCAACTCTTCCTGCAAAAAACGAGCTCCTGCACAAGATGATCTGCAGAAAAATAAAAAAATTTTTAAGGCGTTCAGAAAATGGAAACACAAAAACATAAATTAAAAAAACTGCGCCAAAACAGGAATTTTTTTGTTGCCTTGCCTCACAAAAAACTTAATATAGAGCAATTAAAAATCATATGTACCCCAAAATAGCACCTTATCCCCTAGTTTCCAAAATGGGGTCACTTTTTGGGAGTTTCTACTGGAAGAGTGCATCAGGGGGGCTTCAAATGGGACATGGCATCTAAAAACTAGTCCAGTAAAATCTGCCTTCCAAAAACCATACGGCGTTCCTTTTCTTCTGCGCCCTGCCGTGTGCCCTTACATCAGTTTACGACCACATGTGATGTGTTTCTGTAAACCGCAGAATCAGGGTAATAAATATTGAGTTTTGTTTGGCTGTTAACCATTGATGTATTAAAGAAAAAATTGATTAAAATGGAAAATCTTCCCAAAAAGTGAAATTTTGAAATTTCATCTCCATTTCCTTTAATTCTTGTGGAACACCTAAAGGGTTAACAAAGTTTGTAAAATCAGTTTTGAGTAACTTGAGGGGTGTAATTTCTACAATGGGGTTATTTATGTAAGCCCCACAAAGTGACTTCGGACCTGAACTGGTCCTTAAAATGTGGGTTTTGGAAATTCTTAAAAATTTTAAGAATTGCTTCTAAAATTCTAAGCCTTCTAACGTCCTAAAAAATTAAAATAACATTTACATAATGATGTCAATATAAAAGTAAACATATAGGGAATGTTAAGTACAAAATATTTAATGAGGCATCACTTTCTGTTTTAAAAGCAGAGAAATTGAAATTTAGAAAATTGCAAATTTTTAATTTTTTGGGGTAAATTTGGGATTTTTTCATAAATAAAGGTGAAATATATTGACTCAAATTTATGACTATCATGAAGTACAATGTGTCACAAGAAAACAATCTCAGAATGGCTTGGATAAGTAAAAGTGTCCTAAAGTTAATAGCACATAAAGTGACACATGTCAGATTTGCAAAATTAGACGTGGACACGAAGGTGAAAAATGGCTTGGTCTTGAAAGGGTTAAGGTAAATGGGGAATGTAAAAAAATTCTGAATTTTAAGAATTTTTATCCATTGTAAAAAAAAAATATATATATATATAAATGACATGCTGACCTAATATAAATGAGGTAAATAAAAAAGTCCAATTACAAATCGTCCTAAAAATAAAATAAAAAGTTACAAAATGCGAAAAAGCAAATGCAAATTTTTTTTTCTCCTGTCCTTAACGGGTTAAGAAAATTGATAATAGCAATGCAATGTATGTATGTTACAGTGTGGCGGTATATAATACAAGAAATCCCTCTGGTAATGCAATCTCTCCTTCGCCTTTTTGTAATTACAGCTGTTTCCAGCAGGTGGTGCGCCGTGATCGCACCTCTTTACCTGTAGGTCCAGCTGTGTCCAGCAGGTGGCGCGCTGAATGCTAGGAACCCAGTATCCCACATCACAAGATATGAGGCTGGAGGAACAAGCAGCAAGAAGGGGGGGGAGGTTGTTGCAGGATGCAGCAGCAGCAGAAACAGCAGCAGCAGGAAAGATGGATGTGATGTAAATGCAAAACCTACAGCAAGAAGCCCTGCAAGGATTTTTTTTTGTGTGTGTGTGCAGAAGCCTCACCATCTGCCCCTGTCCGAACTGCACAGACCTGGGCTTGATGAAAAGACAGCAGCATTTGCAAAAGGGAGGTTTGCCTAAGAGACAGCTGGATGTAAGGCTGTGACATCTGCCCGTTCTCTCCTTTGTGTGATTCCCAGGAGAGGAGAAATCACAGATATTCCTACTATGGAGAAGATGAAGGATCCCAGTGTCCGGCTGTAAATGGAAATCTTCCCGGGATTGAGCATCGAGAGATGTAGAGATCCAGGATCTCGCCCTGTAATTCCTCACCTCACCTTGTTTTCTTATTTCCTCGCCTTCCGTCCACTGTTGCGTTTTACTCTTCTAATTCCCTATTAAGCGGTGGAGGGATGTTTGTCCATACGTGGTGCGATGTGAACATGCTGATTATTTTCCTTGGGCTTCTGTCACGAGTCGTGCCTGATTGAGGACACAAGATCCAGGCTTTGGGAGGAATTACATCCTGTTCTTTGATTAAAAAAAAACAAAAAAAACAACAGATTGCACAAGGAGGGAACCGAGCAAGACGATCGGAGAACATATGATTACGGGAAGAACGACATCTCCAGACTGCTGAGGAACCGGCGGTGCACCTGTCCTGGATGATTCGATAGGGAGATTTTTTTTTTTTTTTTAAGGATTTAGAAGTGGTGGTCGTGGCTGCCGCTTCTCCAATTGGCCTTAGGGTCTCTTGTCCATGTTCTTCTGGGTCTTATCAACCTCCAATTTATTGAAGGAACATCTGGCCTGGCATTGATAACCTCCTTAAGATGTATTCCTAGTCACCGGTAGATGTGGCGAGGTGCTCCGACTATCTGGTTCTGGGGGCCTGGAAATAAGAAGATGTTGCCGTGAACTCGAAGGAAAGCGGAACGTAACCCAAAGAAGATGAGTGTCGGCCATGGTGGATGGTCTTGAATTAGCCATGGACCTAGAATCCTGGGTCTGAGAAGTTCGGAGATCTTTCTGAAGGCAATCTACCAGCAATATCATTAATGGCAAAGATGCACCGGAATCGGGCCTTTTCGGAGCCAGAGTACTCAGCCGAGTATTCAGCGGACTATTCGGTCAGCTTGCCCTCAGACCCAGATCATGGCGTGGGGCGGACACATGAAGTGACGGTCCGAAGCTCGGGATGCTGCCTCTGCTTGCCGAGGTTTATGCGGCTGACGTTTGCACCAGAGTCATTGGAAAACCTCTATCAGACCTATTTCCGTCGGCAGCGCCATGAGACACTGCTGGTTTTGGTGGTCTTCGCTGCTCTTTTTGACTGCTATGTCATCGTGATGTGCGCCGTGGTGTACACCCAAGACAAGTTGGCTTCGACCTTGGTGGCAGTGGTTGGGCTGTTGGCGCACCTTCTTCTGTTTGTCCTATGCAAGTTTGGGTTGCTACCGGACCGCATTTCCCGCAAGTTTGTCCCCTACATCCTTTGGATATTGATTGCCGCACAGATTTTCTCTTACCTTGGCCTTAACTTTGCCCATTTCCACGAGGCCAGTGATACGGTCGGCTGGCAGGCCTTTTTTGTCTTCTCCTTCTTCATCACGTTGCCACTGCGTCTCACCCCCATTGTCCTGATTACCACCGTGTCCTGCGGAATACACACCTTAGTGCTGGGAGTCACCATAGCCCAACATCAGCAGGGTTCTATGGATACTAACGCGCTGTTACGCCAGGTAAGTGCTCGTTTGATGCCAACTGGAAGTTCTGATGGACTTAATAGATGGTGGAAAATCAAGCCACCACAAGTAATTCAAAATTGACATATCTATGAGGGGTTCTCCAGAGCTACAGGTCATTAATGTCTTGTATCATGTTCAAATTGTGGACCCCAAGCTCTGCTCTTGGGGGCCTGTGCTTTAATTTAGCACTTCAATGAACAAGAATAATTAGATAGGGTGTTCCTCTTCGTCAGTGTAGACATTCTATCCAAAGTAGGGCCCATAGCGTGATGAAACTTTGAGCATGTCCCATATTCTCTTCAATACACTTTTGACATAGTTCTGGAGGGCCCCTTCAATGTGTATTCATACTATATAGATGGCAGTCACATAAAGGGGTCAACTGGACACAGATTCTTAGAGCTGAGGACTAAAGTTACTCCTCATGGGTTATTCTTCTGGGATTGCTTGTTTAGTTAAGCCCTGCCCATGAGGAAGCCATGTGTGTAGATACTAAAGGACCATATGTATGCATTCGGCTTCCTGCGAAGTCGGAAGTATAAGGCCTCCTTCACACGAATGTAAGTGTCCCGTTGCCGTATTGCGGACTGCATATGTGGATCCGCAAAAAACGGGCACCGTTCCGTGTGCATTCCACATTACGGATGCGGACCCATTGACTTGAATGGGTCAGCAAATCCGGAGATGCGGAATGGAACACTACAGAGCACAATGGAGTGCTCCTGTGGTGTTCCGTTCCGTGCTCCTATTCCGTTTTTGCGGAACGGAGGGATCGCGGACCCCATACAAGTGAATTGGTCTGCGATCCACATGCGGACAGCAATTTGCGATCCACAGCATGGGCAGCACGTGTTCGTGTGAAGGAGGCCTAAGTGTCATATTTTCCTGGTGGACCCTAAAGTTATGCGACTTTTTTATTTTATCTGAGGATTACAAAGTAGCATCATTACAGGTATTGTTCAGTATTGATATTGCGCCACAATAATTGGGGTCGCTCGTGTGGAATTTTGTAATTTATGGTACGGGGGGGACAAAAAAATGAAATGTTATAATTGAATTTGGGCAATTGTTGGAAATTTTTTCCCTTGTAAGGCCCCTTTCACACGGGCGAGTTTTCCGCGTGTGTGCAATGCGTGACGTGAACGCATAGCACCCGCTCCGAATCCTGACCCATTCATTTTCATGCAGCCCTGGCCCCATAGAAGTGAATGGGGCTTCAGTAAAAAAAAGCGTTGCATCCGCAAACAAGTGCGATGCATTTTCTGCTGATGGTTGCTAAGAGATGTTGTTTGTAAACCTTCCGTTTTTTATCACATGCGTGAAAAACGCACCAAAACGCATTGCACCCGCGCAGAAAAAAACTGACTGAACTTGCTTGCAAAATCGCACGTTTTTAACTGAACGCATCCGGAACCCATTCGGACCTGATCCGTCACGCTCATGTGAAAGAGGCCTGAGGCCCAGAGACAGCAAACGTCATGCAGCACAATGATGGCCCGGTTCAGGAGGAGACTTCTTGCAGAATCAGTGGGAATTTTTGGATTTTATATATATAGTTTTGTTTTAATTTTTGTTTTGTTTTTTCCCATTTTTTTCTTTTCTTTTCATTTTTAATTTTTTTTTAATTTAGGCTTTATTTTCTTTGATTTAATTTTCATTATTTTTATTGTTTTTCTTCATTTAGTTTTTTTGCCATTTTTGTATTTTCTTTTCTTTTTTTAATTTATGCTTTATTTGATTTTCATTATTTTTATTGTTTTTCTTCTTTTTTTTGCAATTTTTTTATTTTATTTTAACTTTTAATTTTTTAATTTATGCTTTGATTAAATTTTCATTATTTTTATTGTTTTTCTTCATTTTTTTCATTTTCAGAAACGCTGTCTTTAGTATAAATGTATCACTCTTATCTCATAACTTGCTTTTCATGTATTCAATGAGGATGATTGCCGTGCCACGTCCATGGGTCACTTTAGTTAGTATACTCAGATATCACATCCATTATAGAGTTTCCTCCGAATAAGGCCTCATGCAAACGACCGTTTTTTTTTAAGGACCGCAAAAACAGGGTCCGTAGGTCCGTGATCCGTGACCGTTTTTTCGTCCGTGGGTCTTCCTTGATTTTTGGAGGACCCACGGACATGAAAAATGAAAAAAAAATCTAAGTCAAGTTTGCCATTGAAATGATAGGAAAAAACGGACACGGATCACGTCCACGGATCACGGACGACAATCTTGTGTGCATCCGTGTTTTTTCACGGACCCATTGACTTGAATGGGTCCGTGAACCGTTGGCCGTGAAAAAAATAGGACAGGTCCTATTTTTTTCACGGCCAGGAAACACGGATCACGGATGCGGCTGCCAAACGGTGCATTTTCCGATTTTTCCACGGACCCATTGATAGTCAATGGGTCCGCGAAAAAAAACGGAAAACGGCACAACGGCCACGGATGCACACAACGGTCGTGTGCATGAGGCCTAATAGACTTGAGGTCAGCATGAAACCCATGGGGGAGATTTATCGAAACTGGCGCTAAGAAAACTGGTTTAGTTGCCCTTAGCAACCAATCAGATTCCACCTTTCATTTTCCAAAGCTCCTTGGGAAATGAAAGATAGAATCTGGGTTGGTTGCTAAGGGCAACTATACCAGTTTCCTAAATCTCCTCCAACGTGTTGAGCTTATAATAGTGCCGGAGCGTTATAAGAGGAGCGGCAGATATGATTCAGACCTGAGATGGCTGATAACAGGGAGCAATAGATTGTATTCCCCTGTCCTACGGTGTTAGGGGGGTCACCCAGCTTTCTACAGACCCTGAATAGTGTTAAAATCGACATTGTTTTCTCACCCTTCTCTGTGTCAGTCTTAACTGTATATTCTTGCATTGTAGTCATGAAAGAGGAGGCTCAGGATGAGCAGGGCTATAAACTCCTCCCAGATGGGCAGTCTGCGGGGGGCCGTCTTCAGGAAATAATGAGTATATCTGAGGGCTCCCCCTCAGTCAGTGGCGACAGGTCTCATGTCTTCCCCCCAGTATACACATATGAAATACAATTAATTATTTTTAATACTGAATCTGATAATCTGAAAAACTCTGATAATCCGGCAACAATATGACAATTATCAGATCCCATTGATGTCGGATTAAAAGATTTGTGCCACACAGTCCAGAGGGCCCGGTAATCCAGCGACTACGCTTTTTACTGACTCCAGTAGACTCTGCTTTCCATAATCATCCGATAATCCAGACTATCTAATAATCCGGCACTGCTCCAGCACCACTAATGCCCACCCTGGAACACAGAAGTGATGGGGCCCCACAGTGGCAACTGAAATGAGGCCCCCCTTCCTGCAGTATGTATGTGATAGGTGCAACCTTATACTATCTCTCCTCCCCGTGAGAGCGTTCGCCCCACTTTCCTGACATACTCTGTGCTGCTTCCACTATATAATGTTGTCTATATTTATAAAGGTAGCACAATCCTCTTCTAAAATACTCTGCGCTGCTGTGGATCTGGCTCCTTCTACTATGTAACTCTAAGCCTGTGACCTCCCAGAAGATCAACACACTCCTCTCCTGAAATACTTTGTGCTGCTGGAGAACCTGCTCCTTCCACCTTGTAATACCTACTGTATGATCTTTACAAGATTCAGCACACCTCTCTCCTGAAATACTTTGTGCTGCTGGAGAACCTGCACCTTCCACCTTGTAATACCTACTGTATGATCTTTACAAGATTCAGCACACCTCTCTCCTGAAATACTTTGTGCTGCTGGAGAACCTGCACCTTCCACCTTGTAATACCTACTGTATGATCTTTACAAGATTCAGCACACCTCTCTCCTGAAATACTCTGTTCTGCTAGGGACCCTGCTTCTACTATGTAACTCTCAGGCCTCTTTCACACTACCGATTTTGTTTTCCGTTTCGTACTCCGTATGCATTCCGTTTCCGTATTTCCGTTTGTCCGTTCCGCTGAAAGATAGAACATGTCCTATTATTGCCCGCAAATCACATTCCGTGGCTCCCTTCAAGTCAATGGGTCCGCAAGAAAAACGGAACACATACGG
Organism: Bufo gargarizans; assembly: GCF_014858855.1. Taxonomy (NCBI): domain Eukaryota; kingdom Metazoa; phylum Chordata; class Amphibia; order Anura; family Bufonidae; genus Bufo; species Bufo gargarizans. The sequence goes on along the minus strand of NC_058083.1, from coordinate 46,660,937 downwards.
AAATGCATCCGTATGTCTTCCGTATCCGTTCCGTTTTTGCAGAACCATCTATTGAAAATGTTATGCCCAGCCCAAGTTTTCCTATGTAATTACTGTATATGCTATATGGAAAAAATGAAACGGAAACACAACGGAAACAAAAAACGGTACAACAGATCCGTGAAAAACTGACTGCAAAACACTGAAATAGCCATACGGTAGTGTGAAAGAGGCCTCATTCTGTGATTTCCCACAAGATCAGCACACTCCTTTCCTGAAATACTCTGTGCTGCTGGAGAACTTGCTCCTCCCACATTGTAATGTATGATCGTTATAAGATCAGCACACTACTCCTGTAATCCTCTGTGCTGCTGGGGACTGTATTCCTTGCACTGCATAACCCTTCCGTCACCTCCTATAAAATCAGCCTACCCCTCTCTTAAAATTCTCTGTGCTGCTGTGGACCTGCTCCTTTTACTGTATAACCCTTAGTTTGTGACCCTCTGCCAAATCAGCACGCTAGTCTCTTAAATCCTCTGTGCTGCTGTGCACTCTGCTCGTTCCACTATCTAATTCTCAGCGTGTAAAATCCCTCCAGATCAGCACACTCCTGTTCTATTATTGGGCAGACTAGATGGGCCAAATGGTTCTTATCTGCCGGCGCATTCTGTGTTTCTGAAATCCTCTGTGCTGCTGTATATTCTTCCACTATGTAGCTCTCTGTTTGCTTTGACAAGATCAGCACACTTCTCTCCTGAAATCCTCTGTGCAGCTCTGTGCTCCACTCCTTCCACTATTTAGCTGTCTGTTCTCTGTTCTACTGAAATCCTCTGTGCTGCTGGGAGCAGGCTGATCTGGTGTTCTACCCCCCGGGGGTCACATGCGAGGCTGCAGCGTGTCTCTTGTGTGACTGCCGCTTCCTGTTTCTGCGCCGTCAAAGCTTCTAGAATCAGAACAATCTAAAAATAAGATATTTCCATGGACGTGAGAAGGAGACGTCTGCTGCCCCCTGTAGTCACCAAGAGGCCTCTGCAGCGGGGGGAGCGAAGGACCCCTGAGCCTCGGACCATGGATGAATGTGCTCGGAAAGTGACAACCTGAAATGAGGTCTGGAAATGTGCTTAGAAGAGTTGTCACCTCCCTTCCCCCACTCCTAAATGGCAGATCATACAGAGAGCAATATGCAGCAGGGGGCGACAGTGAGCACAGGAGAAAGTGTGCCCCCCAACCGTGCTGCATCCCCTGCCATGATGGGAAGGAGGGTTATAATGGCATAAACATCACAGGCTCGGATCCACTGGTCCTGAAAGCAGTATCGCATAGGCTTAGATACACTGACTCAGCAAACGGTATCACACAAGTTAGGCTTAGAGTCACTGGGGGAAATTGATCAATCTGGTGTAAAGTAGAACGAGCTTAGTTGCCCATAGCAACCAATCAGATTCCACCTTTCATTTTCCAAAGGAGCTGTCAAAGATGAAAGGTGGAATCTGATTGGTTGCTATGGGAAACTAAGCTCGTTCTACTTTACACCAGTTTGATAAATGACCCCCACTGGCTCCATAAACAATATCAGACATCATGGGCTTAGATACCAAGCTCAGCAGACAGTATCACACATGATAGGATTAGATACACAGCTCAGCAGACTGTATCACACATGATAGGATTAGATACACAGCTCAGCAGACAGTATCACACAGGATAGGATTAGATACACAGCTCAGCAGACAGTATCACACAGGATAGGATTAGATACACAGCTCAGCAGACAGGATCACACATGATAGGATTAGATACACGGCTCAGCAGACAGTATCACACATGATAGGATTAGATACACAACTCAGCAGACAGGATCACACAGGATAGGATTAGATACACAGCTCAGCAGACAGTATCACACATGACAGGATTAGATACACAGCTCAGCAGACAGTATCACACATGACAGGATTAGATACACAGCTCAGCAGACAGGATCACACATGATAGGATTAGATACACAGCTCAGCAGACAGTATCACGCATGATAGGATTAGATACACAGCTCAGCAGACAGTATCACACATGATAGGATTAGATACACAACTCAGCAGACAGTATCACACATGACAGGATTAGATACACAGCTCAGCAGACAGTATCGCACATGACAGGATTAGATACACAGCTCAGCAGACAGTATCACACATGATCGGATTAGATACACAACTCAGCAGACAGTATCACACAGGATAGGATTAGATACACAGCTCAGCAGACAGTGTCACACATGATTGGATTAGTTACACAGCTCAGCAGACAGTATCACACAGGATAGGATTAGATACAAAGCTCAGCAGACAGTATCACACAGGATAGGATTAGATACACAGCTCAGCAGACAGTATCACACAGGGTAGGATTAGATACACAGCTCAGCAGACAGTATCACACATGATAGGATTAGATACACAGCTCAGCAGACAGTATCACACAGGATAGGATTAGATACACAGCTCAGCAGACAGTATCACACAGGATAGGATTAGATACACAGCTCAGCAGACAGTATCACACGGGATAGGATTAGATACACAGCTCAGCAGACAGTATCACACATGATAGGATTAGATACACAGCTCAGCAGACAGTATCACACAGGATAGGATTAGATACACAGCTCAGCAGACAGTATCACACAGGATAGGATTAGATACACAGCTCAGCAGACAGTATCACACAGGATAGGATTAGATACACAGCTCAGCAGACAGTATCACACAGGATAGGATTAGATACACAGCTCAGGAGACAGTATCACACAGGATAGGATTAGATACACAGCTCAGCAGACAGTATCACACAGGATAGGATTAGATACACTGGCTGGTAGCACATATATCCCAAGTGAAATCATCCAAATAGTTACACCTGTGCTGGACGTCATTGTCACTGCGCTCGGCTAATGCTGTCTGTCATGTGCATCTCTCTGCTGACAATAACAAGTGTAAATGAGCGCGTATGAGAGCGCCGTGTAACTAATTACCCTGAACGGGCCCCCGGAGAGCCCTTACAGCATCCCCCAGGGGCCACAGCACCTCCTGTCTTCTAGACTTCTCAACCTGAGGCTGCTGACAAAAGATGGGGGGGATCCGCTGTGACATCATTTAAAGGAGCACCTTACGCTGACGTCGACTCCATCTCTAGGGGTGCCATATAATACAACCACGCCCGGCCGTGCACCTCACACGGATCCAGAGATCTCCCCATTCATGGCTTTAATTGCTCTGCTAAATCAAGCGGACAGCTCAGGGGCGCGTCCTTTCTGCTGCAGCTCAGTGGGCGTGTCCTTTCTACCGCAGCTCTCTCCCTATCACAGCTCAGAGGGCGTGTCCTTTCAACCACAGCTCTCTCCCTATCACAACTCACGAACTGAGAGGCGCGCCCACCACAGCCAGGTGGACAGACATATAAGGTAACGAGCAAACAGCAGGTGGCGCTATACAGATACATTTTATTGAATAGCTCAGTAACTATACAACATTTTTTATTACATGCAATTACAAAAGTATTCAGATCCAGACGCTGGTTTGAAATATTTTTTTATGAGACAACTCCTTTAAGGTCTGTTTCACCCCCAGTGGACATTATATTGACTCCCCGTGTTTAGGGGCGTGCCCCATCTCCCCTTGCATTGTCTCTTGTACAGACCGCCGTCCTCTGGATGATGCATAGATGCTTTCTTGTATATGAATGATGCGCGGTCTCTATACGAGCCCCAAAGTAAATATTGTATAAGTAACTTATAGGAAAGTCAGCGGCGTTGAGGCTCAGCGCGGAATGTGACTGGTTTCCATTTCAGGGGCAGTAGTTTATACAGTACATTATAATGTCGTCATATACACTCACCAAACACTCTTGTGCCTTACATATCATAGATGGTGCCAAGTACGAGCAGGATTTCATATACAATGCATTGGGAAAGTCTTCACACCCTTTCACTTTCCTCACATTTTGTTCTCTTGCTCCTCGTGCCATCAGTTCCCCCCATAATGAGAAAGTGAGGGCAGAATGGTAGAAATGTTTGATCATTTATTTAAAAGGAAAAACTAAAAATCTCACATTGACATAAGTATTCACACCCTGTACTCAGGACATAAGTGTTCACACCCTCTACTCAGGACATAAGTGTTCACACCCTCTACTCAGGACATAAGTGTTCACACCCTTTACTCAGGACATAAGTATTCACACCCTGTACTCAGGACATAAGTGTTCACACCCTTTACTCAGGACATAAGTGTTCACACCCTCTACTCAGGACATAAGTGTTCACACCCTTTACTCAGGACATAAGTATTCACACCCTGTACTCAGGACATAAGTGTTCACACCCTTTACTCAGGACATAAGTGTTCACACCCTTTACTCAGGACATAAGTGTTCACACCCTTTACTCAGGACATAAGTGTTCACACCCTTTACTCAGGACATAAGTATTCTTTTTCTCAGGACATAAGTATTCACACCCTTTACTCAGAACATAAGTATTCACACCCTTTACTCAGGACATAAGTATTTACACCCTTTACTCAGGACATAAGTATTCACACCCTTTTCTCAGGACATAAGTATTCACACTCTTTACTCAGGACTTAGGCCTCTTGCACACGACCGCATGGCTTTTTCAGTATTTTGCGGTCCGCAAAAAACAGATCCGCAAAAAATACGGATGACGTCCGTGTGCATTCCGTTTTTTGCGGAACGGAACAGCCGGCCCCTGATAGAACAGTACTATCCTTGTCTGTTATGCGGACAATAATAGGACATGTTCTATCTTTGAACGGAACGGAAAAACGGAAATACGGAAACAGAAGGCATACAGAGTACTTTCTGTTTTTTTGCGGATCCATTGAAATGAATGGTTTCGTATACGATCCATATACGGAATGCAAAAAAACTGAACGTAAATGAAAAAAAAAAAACTTTTGTGTGCAAGAGGCCTTAGTTGAAGCCTCTTTGGCAGAGATTGCAGCCTCGTCTTCTTGGAGATGATGCCACAAGGTTTGCTCACCTGGATTTGGGGATTTTCTGCCGTTCTTCTCTGCAGATCTGTCAAGTTGGATGGAGACCATCGGTGGACGAACATCTTCAGGTCACTCTAGAGATGTTCCATTGGGTTCCTAGTGATATGCCCCCGTTGTCTATGATGAGACAACCCCTTGAAGGATTATGGAGGCCACTGTGCTCTTGGGAAATTTTAGTGGAGGAGATATTTTTTGTCCCCTTCTCCAGATCGGTACCTCCACGCAGTCCTGTCTCTGAGCTCTACAGGCAGCTATTTCCTCCTCATGGCTTGGTTTTAGCTCTGATATACAGTCAGGTCCATAAATATTGGGACATGGCCACAATTCTAACATGTTTGGCTCTATACACCACCACAATGGGTTTGAAATGAAACGAACAAGATGAGCTTTACCTGCAGACTGTCGGCTTTAGTTTGAGGGTATTTACACCCAAATCAGGTGAACGGTGCAGGAATTACAGCAGTTTGCATATGTGCCTCCCACTTGTTAAGGGGCCAAAAGTAATGGGACAGAATAATAATCATAAATCAAACTTTAACTTTTTAATACTCGGTTGCAAATCCTTTGCAGTCAATTACAGCCTGAAGTCTGGAACGCATAGACATCACCAGACGCTGGGTTTCATCCCTGGTGATGCTCTGCCAGGCCTCTACTGCAACTGTCTTCAGTTCCTGCTTGTTCTTGGGGCATTTTCCCTTCCGTTTTGTCTTCAGCAAGTGAAATGCATGCTCAATCGGATTCAGGTCAGGTGATTGACTTGGCCATTGCATAACATTCCACTTCTTTCCCTTAAATAACTCTTTGGTTGCTTTTGCAGTATGCTTTGGGTCATTGTCCATCTGCACTGTGAAGCGCCGTCCAATGAGTTCTGAAGCATTCGGCTGAATACGAGCAGATAATATTGCCCGAAACACTTCAGAATTCATCCTGCTGCTTTTGTCAGCAGTCACATCATCAATAAATACAAGAGAACCAGTTCCATTGGCAGTCATACATGCCCATGCCATGGCACTACCACCACCATGCTTCACTGATGAGATGGTATGCTTAGGATCATGAGCAGTTCCTTTCCTTCTCCATACTCTTCTCTTCCCATCACTCTGGTACAAGTTGATCATGGTCTCATCTGTCCAGAGGATGTTGTTCCTGAACTGTAGGCTTTTTTAGATGTCGTTTGGCAAACTCTAATCTGGCCTTCCTGTTTTTGAGGCTCACCAATGGTTTACATCTTGTGGTGAACCCTCTGTAATCACTCTGGTGAAGTCTTCTCCTGATTGTTGACTTTGACACACATACACCTACCTCCTGGAGAGAGTTCTTGATCTGGCCAACTGTTGTGAAGGGTGTTTTCTTCACCAAGGAAAGAAGTCTTCGGTCATCCACCACAGTTGTTTTCCGTGGTCTTCCTGGTCTTTTGGTGTTGCTGATCTCACCGGTGCATTCCTTCTTTTTAAGAATGTTCCAAACAGTTGTTTTGGCCTAATGTTTTTGCTATCTCTCTGATGGGTTTGTTGTGTTTTTTCACCCTGATGATGGCTTGCTTCACTGATAGTGACAGCTCTTTGGATCTCATCTTGAGAGTTGACAGCAACAGATTCCAAATGCAAATAGCACATGAACTCTGGACCTTTTATCTGCTCATTGTAATTGGGATAATGAGGGAATAACACACACCTGGCCATGGAACAGCTGAGAAGCCAATTGTCCCATTACTTTTGGTCCCTTAACAAGTGGGAGGCACATATGCAAACTGCTGTAATTCCTGCACCGTTCACCTGATTTGGATGTAAATACCCTCAAATTACAGCTGACAGTCTGCAGGTAAAGCACATCTTGTTCGCTTCATTTCAAATCCATTGTGGTGGTGTATAGAGCCAAAAATGTTACAATTGGGTCGATGTCCCAATGTTTATGGACCTGACTGTACATTGTCATCTGTGAGACCTTATACAGACACGGCTGTCTCTTTCCAAATCATGTCCAGTCAACTGAATTTACCACCGGTGACTCCATCCAAGGTGTAGAAACATCTCAGAGATGATCAAGAGAAATGGGAGGCCCCAGAGCTAAATGTCAAGTGTCGCAGCAAAGGGGCTGGTGGAGTCACTGTGTACATACATTACATCACTTATCCTGTACTGATCCTGAGTTACATCCTGTATTACACTCCAGAGCTGCACTCACTATTCTGCTGGTGCAGTCACTGTGTACATACATTACATTACTTATCCTGTACTGATCCTGAGTTACATCCTGTATTATACTCCAGAGCTGTACTCACTATTCTGCTGGTGGAGTCACTGTGTACATACATTACATTACTTATCCTGTACTGATCCTGAGTTACATCCTGTATTATACTCCAGAGCTGCACTCACTATTCTGCTGGTGCAGTCACTGTGTACATACATTACATTACTTATCCTGTACTGATCCTGAGTTACATCCTGTATTACACTCCAGAGCTGCACTCACTATTCTGCTGGTGCAGTCACTGTGTACATACATTACATTACATATCCTATACTGATCCTGAGTTACATCCTGTATTATACTCCAGAGCTGCACTCACTATTCTGCTGGTGCAGTCACTGTGTACATACATTACATTACTTATCCTGTACTGATCCTGAGTTACATCCTGTATTATACTGCAGAGCTGCACTCACTATTCTGCTGGTGGAGTCACTGTGTACATACATTACATTACTTATCCTGTACTGATCCTGAGTTACATCCTGTATTATACTCCAGAGCTGCACTCACTATTCTGCTGGTGGAGTCACTGTGTACATACATTACATTACTTATCCTGTACTGATCCTGAGTTACATCCTGCATTATACTCCAGAGCTGCACTCACTATTCTGCTGGTGGAGTCACTCTGTACATACATTACTTCTCCTGTACTGATCCTGAGTTACATCCTGTATTATACTCCAGAGCTGCACTCACTATTCTGCTGATGGAGTCACTGTGTACATACATTACATTACTTATCCTGTACTGATCCTGACTGAGTTACATCCTGTATTATACTCCAGAGCTGCACTCACTATTCTGCTGGTGCAGTCACTGTGTACATACATTACTTATCCTGTACTGATCCTGAGTTACATCCTGTATTATACTCCAGAGCTGTACTCACTATTCTGCTGGTGCAGTCACTGTATACATACATACATTACTTATCCTGTACTTATCCTAAGTTACATCTTGTATTATACTCCAGAGCTGCACTCACTATTCTGCTGATGGAGTCACTGTGTACATACATTACATTACTTATCCTGTACTGATCCTGAGTTACATCCTGTATTATCCTCCAGAGCTGCACTCACTATTCTGCTGGTGGAGTCACTGTGTACATACATTACATTACTTATCCTGTACTAATCCTGAGTTACATCCTGTATTATACTCCAGAGCTGCACTCACTATTCTGCTGGTGCAGTCACTGTGTACATACATTACATTACTTATCCTGTACTGATCCTGCGTTACATCCTGTATTATACTCCAGAGCTGCAGTCACTATTCTGCTGGTGCAGTCACTGTGTACATACATTACATTACTTATCCTGTACTGATCCTGAGTTACATCCTGTATTATCCTCCAGAGCTGCACTCACTATTCTGCTGGTGGAGTCATTGTGTAAACAGCCTCTCCCAGGTAACATTACACCATGACCACTAATGACTGAATAATATTACCATTCTGTCACTGTATAAAACATTACCGTCATCCGGTGACCATAGTGCGGTAGTCAGCATTACACAGGCGCTCTTTAGATCATATATGTAATAATAGTGACTTACAGTTGAGCCCCCGCCACCTTGTGCCCCCTTAGTAACTCTTAATACCTCATTGAAGTGAAGGGGGTTTAGCTGCACCTCGGCCAGTGATACTAGTTGTGTCGTCACTGGGCCTGCGGGAAACAGCGAGAAAGCCGTGACGCTACTGCCAGCGCCGCCGCCATCTCAAACAGCTGACCGGCGGGAGTCCCAAATGTGTCCCCTGCACAGTTAGCGTCACGCTGCAGTGATGTCATTGCGCCACCTGTGTCGGGGACTCTATCCGCCGTCCGTTACCTAACTCTGCTGTACGTGCTGTTTGGAGGAGACCCCCACATCCATACGTCTCTGGATTGTTTCCGGATTCCACCGCGCAGCACGTTCCGTGTGTCTGCTAACATCATATTTAGAACATCTGTTGCCATGGCAACCTGGGAGCAGCCATTATAAATAGCCGTTTCCTGTGACAGTTCCTCCAGTCAGGGAGTGAGAGCCGCGCTTCTTCATCTCTCTCATAGACACGACGCCCTGAGGTCGCCCGGTCACGTGACCTCACCAAGCAGACGATCCACGCAATGGCGGTTATTATGACCTCTGACGGTGTCCCTTACGATCTGACTGAAGAGGATGGTCAAGCCCCTCCCCCATTTGCAGGCTCCTCTGAGGCACTTACCTGCTAATATATACCTTATAACCTTTGCTTGTAGTTTACAATTATTCTGACTTTATGTCTTGTACTGGATTCTAGTCTGAAAAAGCAAAGCTGCAGTGAAAAGCACGGTGGAGGACATGAGAACCCTCGGACCCCAATAGACATTTAGTTACCAACTGTCCCAAATTTCTTTTTTAGAGACAGTCCCAGCAAATTTGCGGCTGTCCCGTGTCAGAAATGGGCGAACACAAACCCCGCCCATAAGTGGGCATTCCCTGGTGTGATGGGGATTACATGTCTTGATATAGACAGTGTAGCTCATCCTAAATCACTGATTATAGTTGTGTGATGGACTTTGCCACCATGAAAATCAAGCAAATGCTTGGGGCCCCAGAGACCAGGAGGCCCCCTGCTGGCTACAAGCGGGTGTCTTACAAAAACGACTAAAGGGGCGGACATTCTGCCTGTGTTGGGGGGTAAGAGGGGCCTTTCCCAGCTGTAGAGCAGGAGCAGAAGTGCCCAGACTGCACTGAGAGTGGGGCTTAGCGCGACAAAGGAGGTGGAGCTTGGCAGTGCAGTGGGGCGGAGCTTAGCAGCACAATGAGGTGGAGCTTGGCAGTGCAGTGGGCGGAGCTTAGCAGCACAATGAGGTGGAGCTTGGCAGCACAACTGGGGCCTCCAGACAGAAATGCCAAATCCACCCCTGGCCCTCAGGTATCAGAAATAAGATGCAGCCACCACGAAAGGCAATAAATACATGCAGTTTAGCCCCGCCCCCAGTCCCACCCAAAAACATGACCAAAACGGCACAGAAAAGCAACTTTAGTCAAATCTTCATAAGTTCCTCTGGCGGTTTGTCACATAGGACTTAAAGGGAATGTCTGATACTCACTTTTTTCCTCTTGATTAAAGGGATTTTTCCCTCACAATATGGGTGGGGCCTATATTATCCTACTCCGATCAGTTGACTAAAGGGGACCAGTTAATTAAAAGTCACAGCGCCATACTTCTGATAGTGGCCATGCCTGGTACTGCAGCTCAGTCCCATTTACCTGAATACCCAAGAATGCGTCGCCTAGATTTTATTTTACATATTAAAACCAGAGACTGGCACATATCTTTTTCTGCATTTTTTTTCTTCATGATTGTACAATATTTTATACCATTACGGGGACGGCCATCTTTCCTGAGTTACTGTTAAGAGCAGTTTAGAGATAGGCTTTCCAGAAGCCACATAGACAGGAGACGTCCATGGACTGCTATGGGAGAGTGTTGCGGGCATGCTCTGTGACCTGTGCAGAAGTCATTGTGCAGGGAGGGGAAGTAGATAAACTGTGACTATCACCTATTGTAAATGGTGGATCCTGTGTTTTCTGTCTATAGTTGTCGGTGTTAATCCTCCTTGTGATGATAATGAGATGACTGCGGAGAATTGATCTCTACAGAACAGGAAGCGACAGACTGTTCAGAGCTCAGTGGTCAGTGTGAATCCTCAAGATTTCAGGATTATTTTTAGATAGTAAATGACATGAAAAAAGTCCAAAACATTACCAAAAAGGTATAAAAAAATGTTTAACATAAAAACATGATGTAAACAAAAGGTTATTTTCCAAAGATAACGTCCCTTCGACCACAGGTGGTGACTATATGTCCACTATTTGAACACTGTCTAGTGATATTATTTAGTCAGTATATGGTGGTAATATTTGAGCACTGTATGGTGGTATTATTTGAACAGTGTGGTGTTATTGCGTGGTTACGGTTGTATTTTTTAAATACTGTATGTTGGTATTATTTAGTCAGTATATGGTGGTATTATTTGAGCCCTGTTTAGTGGTAATATTTGAGTACAATATGGTGGTATTATTTGAGCACTGTATAATGGTATTAATTGAACAGTGTGGTCTTATTACATGGTTAATATATGTTGGCATTATTTAAACAATGTACGTTTGTATTATTTGAGCACTTTACAATAGTATTATTTGAGCACTATATGGCAGTATTATTTGAGCACTGTATGACAATATTAGTTAAGCATTATATGGTGGTATTAATTGAACTCTGTATGACTGTATTATTTACATACAATATGATATGCTATTTGAGCACTATGTGGTAGAATTATCAGAGCACTATATGGCAGTATTATTTGAGCACTGTATAATTGTATTATTTAAATACTGTATGGTGGTATTATTTAAGCACTGAATGACAGTATTATTTAGGCACTAAATGAGATTGCAGGTGAAGAATGAGGGCAGCAGAGGGGGTTCAAGGATGGAGGGATCCACTGTGGGGGGGACACCTACTATTATAGGATGTCTCGTTCAGTATCCTCCTGTTTTTTAACACATATAAAGCAGGTTAGCCTGCCAGGAACACATTGCCTGCAGCCACCACTAGGGGGAGCGCACTGCGCTCTGCGCTATTATGCAATACAGAAACAGCATGCAGTAATCCTGTGAGCTCCCCCTAGTGGTGGCTGCAGGCAATGTGGTGATCAGGAAGCCTTACCTGCTGTATATCTCTCTGGAAAAGCTAACTTATAACTCATACAGCCATCATTATTCACCCAGCTTTCTCAGAGTCCGACTAGTTTTAGAATGAAATCTCTTAACTTTTTAGTTCCCCCATTAATAGAGCAAAGTATCCTCATAAATAGTGCCAGCCAAGATTCCTCTATTAATAGCACTAGCTGGATTATTACTACTAATAGTGCTAGCTGGTGTTCTACTACTAATAGCGCTAGCTGGTGCACTACTACTAATAGCGCTAGCTGGTGTACTACTAATAATAGCGCTAGCTGGTGCACTACTACTAATAGTGCTAGCTGGTGTACTACTACTAATAGTGCTAGCTGGTGTAATACTACTAATAGCGCTAGCTGGTGTACTACTAATAATAGCGCTATCTGGTGTACTACTACTAATAGAGCTAGCTAATGTGTACTACTATTAATAGTGCTAGCTGGTGTACTACTACTAATAGTGCTAGCTGGTGTACTACTACTAATAGCGCTAGCTGGTGTACTTCTACTAATAGTACTAGCTGGTGTACTACTACTAATAGCGCTAGCTGGTGTTCTACTACTAATAGCGCTAGCTGGTGCACTACTACTAATAGCGCTAGCTGGTGTACTACTAATAATAGCGCTAGCTGGTGCACTACTACTAATAGTGCTAGCTGCTGTACTACTACTAATAGTGCTAGCTGGTGTACTACTACTAATAGTGCTAGCTGGTGTAATACTACTAATAGCGCTAGCTGGTGTACTACTAATAATAGCGCTATCTGGTGTACTACTACTAATAGAGCTAGCTAATGTGTACTACTATTAATAGTGCTAGCTGGTGTACTACTACTAATAGTGCTAGCTGGTGTACTACTACTAATAGCGCTAGCTGGTGTACTTCTACTAATAGTACTAGCTGGTGTTATACTACTAATAGTGCTAGCTGGTGTTATACTACTAATAGTGCTAGCTGGTGTACTACTACTAATAGCGCTAGCTGCTGTACTACTACTAATAGTGCTAGCTGGTGTACTACTACTAATAGCGCTAGCTGGTGTACTACTACTAATAGTGCTAGCTGGTGTACTACTACTAATAGCGCTAGCTGGTGTACTACTACTAATAGTGCTAGCTGCTGTACTACTACTAATAGTGCTAGCTGGTGTACTACTACTAATAGTGCTAGCTGGTGTACTACTACTAATAGCGCTAGCTGGTGTACTACTACTAATAGTGCTAGCTGCTGTACTACTACTAATAGTGCTAGCTGCTGTACTACTACTAATAGTGCTAGCTGGTGTACTACTACTAATAGCGCTAGCTGGTGTACTACTACTAATAGCGCTAGCTGGTGTACTACTACTAATAGTGCTAGCTGGTGTACTACTACTAATAGCGCTAGCTGGTGTACTTCTACTAATAGCGCTAGCTGGTGTACTACTGCTAATAGTGCTAGCTGGTGTACTACTACTAATAGCGCTAGCTGGTGTACTACTACTAATAGTGCTAGCTGCTGTACTACTACTAATAGTGCTAGCTGCTGTACTACTACTAATAGTGCTAGCTGGTGTTCTACTACTAATAGCGCTAGCTGGTGTACTACTACTAATAGTGCTAGCTGCTGTACTACTACTAATAGTGCTAGCTGCTGTACTACTACTAATAGTGCTAGCTGGTGTACTACTACTAATAGCGCTAGCTGGTGTACTACTACTAATAGCGCTAGCTGGTGTTCTGCTACTAATAGCGCTAGCTGGTGTTCTGCTACTAATAGCACTAGCTGTTGTAACGGATGTAGTAGGGGAGAACACAAAAAGACAACATGAAGGAAGGGGAAAGACACTAGGCCTCACCGCTAGGGAAGGAAGCACCTATAAAACCCTGCTCCTGGCCCTAACTCCTTTCCGTATGGGCACCTCTCTATGGTAGAGATACCCATAAACAGGAACCTAGAAAACCCTGGTGACCCTCAGATGCCCTAAAGATAATAATAGGGCAGAGACCACCTGTTCCTTCCCTGGTAAAGAAACTAGCGTCTCACTGAGTCCTAGTAAACAACCGGGGGGGGGGGGGGAATACAAAACACAACAAGCGGAACACTTAACTTCAGAGGATGATGGATGAACAGGACTCCAACAAGACCAAATGAAGCTATCCCACTATTCCAATCAAGGAGTGATGGGTAAAGTCACACTAAATAGGGCGAGGTAAAGGTCACATGATCCACACCTGAACAGGAGGTGTGGACATATAAGCAACACACAGACAAAGTGAAACCAATAGAGGCTGTCAGATCACTAATGCGTAGATAATCTTTCTGACCTTCTGAGATCTGTCACAGATGTGACAGTACCCCCCCTACTACGGGTGACCTCTGGGCACCCAGGACCGACCTTATCAGGATGAGCTCTGTGGAATGATCTCACCAGACGACTAGCATTAACATCGGTCGCTGGAACCCACATCCTCTCCTCTGGTCCGTACCCTCTCCAATGAACGAGATCCTGGAGTGATCTCCGGAGAATCAGGAGTCCACAATCCTGCTGATCTGAAATTCTAAATTGCCGTCCACCATGACAGGAGCGAGAGGCAAGGAGGACGGCTTAACAGGTTCGACACATTTCTTTAGCAACGATTTATGAAATACGTTATGGATTTTCAATGCCTGAGGAAGTTCAAGACGGAAGGCTACAGGGTTAACAATGGCAGTGATCTTATATGGACCAAAAAATCTTGGGTCCAACTTCCAAGAAGGCACCTTAAGTTTAATGTTTCTTGTAGAAAACCACACAGAATCACCCATTCTCAGGTCCGGACCACTCATACGTGTCATGTCAGTCGCACGCTTATACCTGTTGCCCATCTTTTTCAGGTTATTTTGGATTTTCCGCCAAATAGAAGACAAAGAAGAGGAAAATCATTCCTTCTCAGGAATGCCGGAATTTTGAGCACCAGAAAATGTGCTAAACTGTGGATGGAACCCATATGCCCCCAAAAAACGGTGGATTTCTGTCTACGGTTATTTATAGCAAACTCAGCTAACGACAAAAATGAAGACCACTCTTCCTTATTCTCTGAAAGTGATTCAGATTAGTGCTTTCCGTCTGTCCGTTCGACTGAGGATGAAAAGCCGAAGAGAAGGACAATTGTACACCCAGACGAGTACAGAACGCTTTCCAGAATCTGGAAACAAACTGAGTCCCTCTATCGGACACCACATCAGAGGGAATGCCATGTAGTTTCACAATGTTGTCGACAAACACCTGTGCAAGAGTTTTAGCATTGGGTAGACTAGGTAATGCGATAAAGTGTGCCATTTTACTAAAACGATCTACAACCACCAGAATCAGGGTTTTTCCCGAAGAATTTGTTAAATCCGTTATAAAATCCATGGACAAATGGGTCCAAGGTCTGGACGGGATGGGCAATGGAAGCAGAGATCCGGAAGGCCGAGTATGTGTCACCTTAGCACGTGCACAGGTACCACAGGCTGACACATAGTCCTCAACACACTTACGCAGCCCCGGCCACCAGAATCTGCGAGATATGAGATCGACAGTCGATCTGCTCCCAGGGTGCCCAGCAAGCACCGTTCAGTGATGTTCCTCGAACACCTTATGACGTAATTCGGAGGGAACAAACAACTTCCCCGGAGGACAAGAGTCCGGAGCATCCTCCTGTGCCTCCAACACCCTGGCCTCGAGATCAGGATAAAGAGCGGATATGACTACCCCTTCAGATAAAATGGGACTAGGGTCATTAGACTCACCCCACCCAGGAAAGCTATGCGAGAAAGCGTCCGCCTTGACGTTCTTAACCCCAGGGCGATAAGTGACGATGAAGTTAAATCTGGTGAAAAACAATGACCATCTGGCCTGCCTTGGGTTCAGTCGCTTAGCCGACTCCAGGTAGGCCAGATTCTTGTAATCCGTAATTACCGTAATAGGGTGAATTGCTCCTTCCAACCAATGCCGCCATTCCTCGAACGCCAACTTAATGGCCAGCAATTCCCTATTCCCCACATCATAATTCCTTTCAGCAGTAGAGAGTTTTTTTTTATTAGAAAAATGCACTTGGGCGCTATTTACTGGGTGAAGGACCCTGCGACAAGATTGCTCCTACCACTACCTCGGACACGTCAACCTCAACAATAAATGGTCACGTCCGGTTGCATCAGAATAGGGGCCGAAGCAAAACATTCTTTCACCGCAGAAAAGGCCTGTAATGCCGCATCAGACCAGATAGAAATATCAACACCCTTCCTAGTCATGTCTGTTAAAGGTTTAACAACCGATGAATAGTTCAACATAAATTTACGGTAGTAGTTGGTAAACCCCAAAAACCTCATAAGCGCTTTGAGATTTTCGGGTCGATCCCAGTCCAACACGGCATGGATCCTGATGAGTCTCCATTTTAGGCAAATAAATTAATATGTCATCAAGGTATACAGCGACAAACCTCCCCACCAGATGATGAAAGATGTCATTGACAAAGTGTTGAAAAACCGCAGGAGCATTGGTTAACCCAAAGGGCATGACCAGGTTTTCAAAATGATCCTCAGGGGTATTAAATGCGGTCTTCCACTCATCCCCCTCCTTGATGCTTACCAGATTATATGCCCCCCTCAAATCCTATTTAGAGAACACCTTGTCACCGACGATCACGGACGTTAATACGATTGAGCTCACGGAAGTCCAGACATGGTCTCCTGGTACCATCCTTTTTCTTTACAAAGAAAAATCCAGCAGCCACTGGGGACTTAAATGGTCTAATATGTCCCTTTGCCAAACTCTCGGTGATATACTCTCGCATAGCCTTTCTTTCGGGTTCCGAAAGATTATACAACCGAGATTTGGGCAATTTAGCTCCGGGAATAAGATTGACAGGACAGTCATACTCCCGGTGCGGAGGCAACTCCTGATTACCACTCTCAGAGAAAACATCAGAAAATTCTGAAATTAACGAGGGTACAGTTTTAGTGGTCACCATAGAGAATGATGCATTAAGATAGTTGATGTTAGGGTTATGCTTGCTTAACCATGGTAAGCCTAACACCAACGGAGCAGGCAGACCCTCCAATACATAACAGGAGATAGATTCCTGATGCAAATCACCCACTCTTAAATGAATGTAATTCACTACCTGCGACAGGCATTTTTGGGTGAGAGATGCTGAGTCAATTGCAAAGACAGAAATACTTTTCTCTAATGCATTAGTAGTCAACCCATGAATGCGTACAAACAGTCCATCAATCAAGTTAACTCCTACACACTGTCGATAAATGCTTTGATTTTCACAGTTTTGGACTCTAGCGCCACCTCGGCAGACAGGAGAAAACAGGTACTACCAGTAAAAGACAAAAGTAGGTTTTCTTGCTCCCCATCCACACCATAATTAGTAATTTGAGGATTAAAAGTTGTTTCCTTTTTTTTTACACCTTGATGCTGCAAGTACGGACAAATATTCACAAAATGTCCCTTCTTGCCACAAGGCGCAACTACCAGTGTCTCTCCACCAAAAGTGTCAAAGGAAGCAGTACCCTAATTGGACAGTACATTCTGAAGGTGAGGACCCCTAGATCTCTCCCTCAGGCGTCTATCTAGACGTACAGCAAGGGACATAGCTGCCTCCAATGACACAGTATTTTTATGAAAGGCCATCACGTCCTGCAGTCTCTCAGAGAGACCCTGACAGAATTTGCTACGGAGAGCAGGATCGTTCCACTCAGTATCGGTAGCCCATCTCCTAAATTCAGAGCAATAGGTCTCCTCGGAACGTTCTCCCTGCCGCAAACTCTGTAACTTGGTCTCGGCCTGAGAGATACGATCCGGGTCATCGTAGATGAGACCCAAGGCTCTAAAGAATTCATCTACCGACCGGAGGGACGGTGATCCGGTCGGCAGAGAAAAAGCCCAAGATTGGGCGTCCTCTTTAAGCAATGAAATAATCATACCCACACGTTGACACTCATCACCAGAAGAGTATGGACGCAGCTTAAAGTATAATTTACATGACTCCCTGAACCGGATGAAATTGTCACTACCCCTGGAAAACCTGTCCGGGAGCGCCACCTTCGGCTCAGGACAGGCCTGGGACCCACCACCGGAACCAGCAGCCTGTGGACTCTGAATCTGCAAGACAGTTGCGCGTAGGTCTGCTACCTCCAAAGTCATATTCTGCAGCTGTTCGACCAGTGCAGACATAGTATCCATAGCTGCACAGATCAGAGCAAAAATGGCGGTATGGGCTTGGGATAATGTCACGGATGTAGTAGGGGAGAACACCAAAAGACAATCAGGAAGGAAGGGGAAAGACACTAAGCCTCACCGCTAGGGAAGGAAAAGGGTCACCACCTATAAAACCCTGCTCCTGGCCCTAACTCCTATCCGTATGGTAAAGATACCCATACACAGGAACATAGAAAACCCTGGTGACCCTCAGATGCCCTAAAGATAATGACAGGGCAGAGACCACCCGTTCCTTCCCTGGTGAAGTAACTAGCGTCTCACTGAGGCCTAGTAAACAACCGGGAAGGGGGGGAGGGATACAAAAACAAAACACAACAAGCGGAACACTTAACTTCAGAGGATGATGGATGAACAGGACTCCGACAAGAACCACACTCCAGCTCTTCCAAAACCAAATGAAGCTATCCCAAGAAAGGAGTGATGGGTAAATTCAGACTAAATAGGGCGAGGAAAAGGTGACATGATCCACACCTGAACAGGAGGTGTGGACATAAAAGCAACACAAAAAGAGGCTGTCAGATCACTAAAGTGCAGATAATCTTTCTGACCTTCTGAGACCTGTCACAGTTGTTACAGCTAGCTGGTGTACTAGTAAAAATAGGGCTAGCTGGTGTACTACTACTAATAGCGCTAGCTGGTGTACTAATACTAATAGTGCTAGCTGGTGTACTAGTAAAAATAGGGCTAGCTGGTGTACTACTACTAATAGCGCTAGCTGGTGTACTAATACTAATAGTGCTAGCTGGTGTACTACTACTAATAGCGCTAGCTGGTGTACTACTACTAATAGCGCTAGCTGGTGTACTAATACTAATAGTGCTAGCTGGTGTACTACTACTAATAGGGCTAGCTGGTGTACTACTACTAATAGCGCTAGCTGGTGTACTACTACTAATAGCGCTAGCTGGTGTACTACTACTAATAGCGCTAGCTGGTGTACTAATACTAATAGTGCTAGCTGGTGTACTACTACTAATAGGGCTAGCTGGTGTACTACTACTAATAGCGCTAGCTGGTGTACTACTACTAATAGCGCTAGCTGGTGTTCTGCTACTATTGGTGCAAGCTGGTGTACTACTACTAATAGCGCTAGATGGTGTACTACTACTAATAGCACTAGCTGGTGTTATACTACTAATAGTGCTAGCTGGTGTACTACTACTAATAGCGCTAGCTGGTGTTCTGCTACTAATGGTGCTAGCTGGTGTACTTCTACTAATAGCGCTAGCTGGTGTACTACTACTAATAGCGCTAGCTGCTGTACTTCTACTAATAGCGCTAGCTGGTGTACTACTACTAATAGTGCTAGCTGGTGTACTACTATTAATAGTGATAGCTGGTGTACTACTCCTAATAGCGCTAGCTGGTGTACTACTACTTATAGTGCTAGCTCGTGTACTACTATTAATAGTGCTAGCTGGTGTAATACTACTAATAGCGCTAGCTGGTGTACTACTACTATTAGTGCTAGCTGGTGTACTACTACTTATAGTGCTAGCTCGTGTACTACTACTAATAGCGCTAGCTGGTGTACTACTACTAATAGTGCTAGCTGGTGTACTACTACTAATAGTGCTAGCTGGTGTTCTACTAGTAATTGCGCTAGTTGGTGTACTACTACTAATAGCGCTAGCTGGTGCACTACTACTAATAGTGCTAGCTGGTGTACTACTACTAATAGCGCTAGCTGGTGTACTACTACTAATAGCGCTAGCTGGTGTACTGCTACTAACAGTGCTAGCTGGTCTACCACTACTTATAGTGCTAGCTGGTGTACTATTACTAATAGTGCTAGCTCGTGTACTACTACTAATAGTGCTAGCTGGTCTACTACTACTAATAGTGCTAGCTCGTGTACTACTACTAATAGCGCTAGCTTGTGCACTACTACTAATAATAATTGCGCTAGCTGGTGTACTACTACTAATAGCGCTAGCTGGTGTCCTACTACTAATAGCGCTAGCTGGTTTACTACTACTAATACTGCTATCTGGTGTACTACTCCTAATAGTGCTAGCTGGTGTCCTACTTCTAATAGTGCTAGCTGGTGTACTACCACTAATAGCGCTAGCTGGTGTACTATTACTAATAGATCTAGCTGGTGTACTACTACTAATAGCGCTAGCTGGTGTACTACTACTAATAGTGCTAGCTGGTGTACTACTACAAATAGTGCTAGCTGGTGTACTACTACTAATAGTGCTAGCTGGTGTACTACTACTAATAGTGCTAGCTGGTGTACCACTACTAATAGCGCTAGCTGGTGTACCACTTCTAATAGCGCTAGCTGGTCTACTACTACCTATAGTGCTAGCTGGTGTACTACTACTGATAGTGCTAGCTGGTCTACTACTATTAATAGTGCTAGCTGGTGTAATACTACTAATAGCGCTAGCTGGTGTACTACTACTATTAGTGCTAGCTGGTGTACTACTACTTATAGCGCTAGCTGGTGTACTATAACTAATAGCGCTAGCTGGTGTACTACTAATAATACTGCTAGCTGGTGTCCTACTACTAATAGTGCTAGCTTGTGTCCTACTACTAATAGTGCGAGCTGGTGTACTACTACTGATAGTGCTAGCTGGTGTACTACTACTAATAGTGCTAGCTGGTGTACTACTACTAATAGTGCTAGCTGGTGTACTACTACTAATAGTGCTAGCTGGTGTACTATTACTGATAGTGCTAGCTGGTGTACTACTACTAATAGTGCTAGCTGGTGTACTACTACTAATAGTGCTAGCTGGTGTACTACTACTGATAGTGCTAGCTGGTGTACTACTACTAATAGTGCTAGCTGGTGTACTACTACTAATAGTGCTAGCTGGTGTACTACTACTAATAGCGCTAGCTGGTGTTCTACTACTAATAGTACTTGCTGGTGTACTACTACAAATAGCGCTAGCTGGTGTTCTACTACTAATAGCGCTAGCTGGTGTACTACTACTAATAGTACTTGCTGGTGTACTACTACAAATAGCGCTAGCTGGTGTACTACTACTAATAGTGCTAGCTGGTGTACTACTACTAATAGCGCTAGCTGGTGTACTACTACTAATAGTGCTAGCTGGTGTACTACTAATAATAGCGCTAGCTGGTCTACTACTACTAATAGCGCTAGCTGGTGTCCTACTACTAATAGTGCTAGCTGGTGTACTACTACTAATAGCGCTAGCTGGTGTACTACTAATAATAGCGCTAGCTGGCGTACTACTACTAATAGTGCTAGCTGGTGTACTACTAATAATAACGCTAGCTGGTCTACTACTACTAATAGCGCTAGCTGGTGTCCTACTACTAATAGTGCTAGCTGGTGTACTACTACTAATAGCGCTAGCTGGTGTACTACTACTAATAGCGCTAGCTGGCGTACTACTACTAATAGCGCTAGCTGGTGTACTACTACTAATAGTGCTAGCTGGTGTACTACTACTAATAGAGCTAGCTGGTGTTCTACTACTAATAGCGCTAGCTGGTGTACTACTACTAATAGAGCTAGCGGTTTACTACTACTAATAGTGCAAGCTGGTGTACTACTACTGATAGCGCTAGCTAGTGTACTAATACTAATAGTGCTAGCTGGTGTACTACTACTAATAGAGCTAGCTGGTGTTCTACTACTAATAGCGCTAGCTGGTGTACTACTACTAATAGAGCTAGCGGTTTACTATTACTAATAGTGCTAGCTGGTGCACTACTACTTATAGCGCTAGCTGGTGTACTACTACTAATAGTGCTAGCTGGTGTACTACTACTAATAGTGCTAGCTGGTGTACTACTACTAATAGCGCTAGCTGGTGCACTACTACTTATAGCGCTAGCTGGTGTACTACTACTAATAGTGCTAGCTGGTGTACTACTACTAATAGTGCTAGCTGGTGTACTACTACTAATAGTGCTAGCTGGTGTACTATTACTGATAGTGCTAGCTGGTGTACTACTATTAATAGCGCTAGCTGGTGTACTACTACCTATAGTGCTAGCTGGTGTACTATTACTAATAGATCTAGCTGGTGTACTACTACTAATAGCGCTAGCTGGTGTACTACTACTAATAGTGCAAGCTAATGTACCAATACTAATAGCGCTAGCTGGTGTACCACTTCTAATAGTGCTAGCTTGTATACTGCTACTAATAGTGCTAGCTGGTGTTCTGCTACTAATGGTGCTAGCTGTTGTACTACTACTAATACTGCTATCTGGTGTACTACTCCTAATAGTGCTAGCTGGTGTACTACTACTAATAGCGCTAGCTGGTGTACTACTACTAATAGTGCTAGCTGGTGTACTACTACTAATAGTGCTAGCTGGTGTACCACTACTAATAGCGCTAGCTGGTGTACCACTTCTAATAGCGCTAGCTGGTCTACTACTACCTATAGTGCTAGCTAGTGTACTACTATTAATAGTGCTAGCTGGTGTAATACTACTAATAGCGCTAGCTGGTGTACTACTACTATTAGTGCTAGCTGGTGTACTACTACTTATAGCGCTAGCTGGTGTACTATAACTAATAGCGCTAGCTGGTGTACTACTAATAATACTGCTAGCTGGTGTCCTACTACTAATAGTGCTAGCTTGTGTCCTACTACTAATAGTGCGAGCTGGTGTACTACTACTGATAGTGCTAGCTGGTGTACTACTACTAATAGTGCTAGCTGGTGTACTACTACTAATAGTGCTAGCTGGTGTACTACTACTAATAGTGCTAGCTGGTGTACTATTACTGATAGTGCTAGCTGGTGTACTACTACTAATAGTGCTAGCTGGTGTACTACTACTAATAGTGCTAGCTGGTGTACTACTACTGATAGTGCTAGCTGGTGTACTACTACTAATAGTGCTAGCTGGTGTACTACTACTAATAGTGCTAGCTGGTGTACTACTACTAATAGCGCTAGCTGGTGTAC
Source organism: Bufo gargarizans (assembly GCF_014858855.1). Taxonomy (NCBI): domain Eukaryota; kingdom Metazoa; phylum Chordata; class Amphibia; order Anura; family Bufonidae; genus Bufo; species Bufo gargarizans. The sequence continues at coordinate 46,637,763 of NC_058083.1, read as the reverse complement.
TACTACTAATAGCGCTAGCTGGCGTACTACTACTAATAGCGCTAGCTGGTGTACTACTACTAATAGTGCTAGCTGGTGTACTACTACTAATAGAGCTAGCTGGTGTTCTACTACTAATAGCGCTAGCTGGTGTACTACTACTAATAGAGCTAGCGGTTTACTACTACTAATAGTGCAAGCTGGTGTACTACTACTGATAGCGCTAGCTAGTGTACTAATACTAATAGTGCTAGCTGGTGTACTACTACTAATAGCGCTAGCTGGTGCACTACTACTTATAGCGCTAGCTGGTGTACTACTACTAATAGTGCTAGCTGGTGTACTACTACTAATAGTGCTAGCTGGTGTACTACTACTAATAGTGCTAGCTGGTGTACTATTACTGATAGTGCTAGCTGGTGTACTACTACCTATAGTGCTAGCTGGTGTACTATTACTAATAGATCTAGCTGGTGTACTACTACTAATAGCGCTAGCTGGTGTACTACTACTAATAGTGCAAGCTAATGTACCAATACTAATAGCGCTAGCTGGTGTACCACTTCTAATAGTGCTAGCTTGTGTACTGCTACTAATAGTGCTAGCTGGTGTTCTGCTACTAATGGTGCTAGCTGTTGTACTACTACTAATACTGCTATCTGGTGTACTACTCCTAATAGTGCTAGCTGGTGTACTACTACTAATAGCGCTAGCTGGTGTACTACTACTAATAGTGCTAGCTGGTGTACTACTACTAATAGTGCTAGCTGGTGTACCACTACTAATAGCGCTAGCTGGTGTACCACTTCTAATAGCGCTAGCTGGTCTACTACTACCTATAGTGCTAGCTAGTGTACTACTATTAATAGTGCTAGCTGGTGTAATACTACTAATAGCGCTAGCTGGTGTACTACTACTATTAGTGCTAGCTGGTGTACTACTACTTATAGCGCTAGCTGGTGTACTATAACTAATAGCGCTAGCTGGTGTACTACTAATAATACTGCTAGCTGGTGTCCTACTACTAATAGTGCTAGCTTGTGTCCTACTACTAATAGTGCGAGCTGGTGTACTACTACTGATAGTGCTAGCTGGTGTACTACTACTAATAGTGCTAGCTGGTGTACTACTACTAATAGTGCTAGCTGGTGTACTACTACTAATAGTGCTAGCTGGTGTACTATTACTGATAGTGCTAGCTGGTGTACTACTACTAATAGTGCTAGCTGGTGTACTACTACTAATAGTGCTAGCTGGTGTACTACTACTGATAGTGCTAGCTGGTGTACTACTACTAATAGTGCTAGCTGGTGTACTACTACTAATAGTGCTAGCTGGTGTACTACTACTAATAGTGCTAGCTGGTGTACTACTACTAATAGCGCTACCTGGTGTTCTACTACTAATAGTACTTGCTGGTGTACTACTAGAAATAGCGCTAGCTGGTGTACTACTACTAATAGTGCTAGCTGGTGTACTACTACTAATAGCGCTAGCTGGTGTACTACTACTAATAGTGCTAGCTGGTGTACTACTAATAATAGCGCTAGCTGGTCTACTACTACTAATAGCGCTAGCTGGTGTCCTACTACTAATAGTGCTAGCTGGTGTACTACTACTAATAGCGCTAGCTGGTGTACTACTACTAATAGCGCTAGCTGGCGTACTACTACTAATAGCGCTAGCTGGTGTACTACTACTAATAGCGCTAGCTGGTGTACTACTACTAATAGTGCTAGCTGGTGTACTACTACTAATAGTGCTAGCTGGTGTACCACTACTAATAGCGCTAGCTGGTGTACCACTTCTAATAGCGCTAGCTGGTCTACTACTACCTATAGTGCTAGCTAGTGTACTACTATTAATAGTGCTAGCTGGTGTACTACTACTAATAGCGCTAGCTGGTGTACTACTACTATTAGTGCTAGCTGGTGTACTACTACTTATAGCGCTAGCTGGTGTACTATAACTAATAGCGCTAGCTGGTGTACTACTAATAATACTGCTAGCTGGTGTCCTACTACTAATAGTGCTAGCTTGTGTCCTACTACTAATAGTGCGAGCTGGTGTACTACTACTGATAGTGCTAGCTGGTGTACTACTACTAATAGTGCTAGCTGGTGTACTACTACTAATAGTGCTAGCTGGTGTACTACTACTAATAGTGCTAGCTGGTGTACTATTACTGATAGTGCTAGCTGGTGTACTACTACTAATAGTGCTAGCTGGTGTACTACTACTAATAGTGCTAGCTGGTGTACTACTACTGATAGTGCTAGCTGGTGTACTACTACTAATAGTGCTAGCTTGTGTACTACTAATAATAGTGCTAGCTGGTGTACTACTACTAATAGCGCTAGCTGGCGTACTACTACTAATAGCGCTAGCTGGTGTACTACTACTAATAGTGCTAGCTGGTGTACTACTACTAATAGAGCTAGCTGGTGTTCTACTACTAATAGCGCTAGCTGGTGTACTACTACTAATAGAGCTAGCGGTTTACTACTACTAATAGTGCAAGCTGGTGTACTACTACTGATAGCGCTAGATAGTGTACTAATACTAATAGTGCTAGCTGGTGTACTACTACTAATAGAGCTAGCTGGTGTTCTACTACTAATAGCGCTAGCTGGTGTACTACTACTAATAGAGCTAGCGGTTTACTATTACTAATAGTGCTAGCTGGTGCACTACTACTTATAGCGCTAGCTGGTGTACTACTACTAATAGTGCTAGCTGGTGTACTACTACTAATAGTGCTAACTGGTGTACTACTACTAATAGCGCTAGCTGGTGCACTACTACTTATAGCGCTAGCTGGTGTACTACTACTAATAGTGCTAGCTGGTGTACTACTACTAATAGTGCTAGCTGCTGTACTACTACTAATAGCGCTAGCTGCTTTACTACTAATAATAGCGCTAGCTGGTGTACTACTACCTATAGTGCTAGCTGGTGTACTATTACTAATAGATCTAGCTGGTGTACTACTACTAATAGCGCTAGCTGGTGTACTACTACTAATAGTGCAAGCTGGTGTACCAATACTAATAGCGCTAGCTGGTGTACCACTTCTAATAGTGCTAGCTGGTGTACTGCTACTAATAGTGCTAGCTGGTGTTCTGCTACTAATGGTGCTAGCTGTTGTACTACTACTAATAGTGCTAGCTGGTGTACTACTACTAATAGAGCTAGCTGGTGTTCTACTACTAATAGCGCTAGCTGGTGTACTACTACTAATAGAGCTAGCGGTTTACTACTACTAACAGTGCAAGCTGGTGTACTACTACTGATAGCGCTAGCTAGTGTACTAATACTAATAGAGCTAGCTGGTGTTCTACTACTAATAGCGCTAGCTGGTGTACTACTACTAATAGAGCTAGCGGTTTACTATTACTAATAGTGCTAGCTGGTGCACTACTACTTATAGCGCTAGCTGGTGTACTACTACTAATAGTGCTAGCTGGTGTACTACTACTAATAGTGCTAACTGGTGTACTACTAATAACGCTAGCTGGTGCACTACTACTTATAGCGCTAGCTGGTGTACTACTACTAATAGTGCTAGCTGCTGTACTACTACTAATAGCGCTAGCTGCTTTACTACTAATAATAGCGCTAGCTGGTGTACTACTACTAATAGATCTAGCTGGTGTACTACTACTAATAGCGCTAGCTGGTGTACTACTACTAATAGTGCAAGCTGGTGTACCAATACTAATAGCGCTAGCTGGTGTACCACTTCTAATAGCGCTAGCTGGTGTTCTGCTACTAATGGTGCTAGCTGTTGTACTACTATTAATAGTGCTAGCTGGTGTAATACTACTAATTGCGCTAGCTGGTGTACTAATACTAATAGTGCTAGCTGGTGTACTACTACTAATAGAGCTAGCTGGTGTTCTACTACTAATAGCGCTAGCTGGTGTACTACTACTAATAGAGCTAGCGGTTTACTACTACTAATATTGCTAGCTGGTGTACTACTACTAATAGTGCTAGATGGTGTACTACTACTAATAGTGCTAGCTGGTCTACTACTACCTATAGTGCTAGCTTGTGTACTATTACTAATAGATCTAGCTGGTGTACTACTACTAATAGCGCTAGCTGGTGTACTACTACTAATAGTGCTAGCTGGTGTACCAATACTAATAGCGCTAGCTGGTGTACCACTTCTAACAGTGCTAGCTGGTGTACTACTACTAATAGCGCTAGCTGGTGTACTACTACTAATAGTGCTAGCTGGTGTACTACTACTAATAGTGCTAGCTGGTATACTACTACTAATAGTGCTAGCTGGTATACTACTAATAATACCGCTAGCTGGTGTACTACTACTAATAGTGCTAGCTGCTGTACTACTACTAATAGTGCTAGCTGCTTTACTACTAATAATGGCGCTAGCTGGTGTACTACTACTAATAGTGCTAGCTGGTGTACTACTACTAATAGCGCCAGCTGGTGTTCTACTACTAATAGCGCTAGCTGGTGCACTACTACTTATAGCGCTAGCTGGTGTACTACTACTAATAGTGCTAGCTGGTGTTCTACTACTAATAGCGCTAGCTGGTGCACTACTACTTATAGCGCTAGCTGGTGTACTACTACTAATAGTGCTAGCTGGTGTACTACTACTAATAGTGCTAGCTGGTGTACTACTACTAATAGCGCTAGCTGGTGCACTACTACTTATAGCGCTAGCTGGTGTACTACTACTGATAGTGCTAGCTGGTGTACTACTACTAATAGTGCTAGCTGGTGTACTATTACTAATAGATCTAGCTGGTGTACTACTACTAATAGCGCTAGCTGGTGTACTACTACTAATAGTGCTAGCTGGTGTACTACTACTAATAGCGCTAGCTGGCGTACAACTACTAATAGCGCTAGCTGGTGTACTACTATTAATACCGCTAGCTGGTGTACTACTACTAATTGTGCTAGCTGGTGTACCAATACTAATAGCGCTAGCTGGTGTACCACTTCTAACAGTGCTAGCTGGTGTACTACTACTAATAGCGCTAGCTGGTGTACTACTACTAAAAGTGCTAGCTGGTGTTCTACTACTAATAGCGCTAGCTGGTGTACTACTACTAATAGTGCTAGCTGCTGTACTACTACTAATAGTGCTAGCTGGTATACTACTAATAATACCGCTAGCTGGTGTACTACTACTAATAGTGCTAGCTGCTGTACTACTACTAATAGTGCTAGCTGCTTTACTACTAATAATAGCGCTAGCTGGTGTACTACTACTAATAGTGCTAGCTGGTGTTCTACTACTGATAGCGCTAGCTGGTGTACTACTACTAATAGTGCTAGCTGGTGTCCTACTACTAATAGTGCTAGCTGGTGTACTACTACTAATAGCGCTAGCTGCTGTACTACTACTAATAGTGCTAGCTGGTGCACTACTACTAATAGCGCTAGCTGGTGCACTACTACTAATAGCGCTAGCTGGTGTACTACTACTAATAGTGCGAGCTGGTGTTCTACTACTAATAGCGCTAGCTGGTGCACTACTACTAATAGTGCTAGCTGGTGTACTACTACTAATAGTGCTAGCTGGTGTACTACTACTAATAGCGCTTGCTGGTGTACTAATACTAATAGCGCTAGCTGGTGTACTACTACTAAGAGTGCTAGCTGGTGTCCTACTACTAATAGTGCAAGCTGGTGTACTACTACTAATAGTGCTAGCTGGTGTACTACTACTAATAGTGCTAGCTGGTGTACTACTACTAATAGCGCTAGCTGGTGTACTACTACTAATAGCGCTAGCTGGTGTACTACTACTAAGAGTGCTAGCTGGTGTCCTACTACTAATAGTGCTAGCTGGTGTACTACAACTAATAGTGCTAGCTGGTGTACTACTACTAATAGTGCTAGCTGGTGTACTACTACTAATAGTGCTAGCTGGTGTACTACTATTAATAGCGCTAGCTGGTGTACTACTACTTATAGCGCTAGCTGGTGTACTACTACTAATAGCGCTAGCTGGTGTACTTCTACTATTAGCGCTAGCTGGTGTACTACTACTAATAGTGCTAGCTGGTGTACTACTGCTAATAATGCTAGCTGGTGTACTTCTACTATTAGCGCTAGCTGGTGTACTACTACTAATAGCGCTAGCTCGTGTACTACTATTAATAGCACTAGCTTGTGCACTACTACTAATAGCGCTAGCTGGTGTTCTGCTACTAATGACGCTAGCTGGTGTACTACTACTAATCGCGCTAGCTGGTGCACTACTACTAAAAGTTCTAGCTGGTGTACTACTACTAATAGCGCTAGCTGGTGTACTACTACTAATAGCGCTAGCTGGTGTAGTACTACTAATAGCGCTAGCTGGTGTACTACTACTAATAGTGTTAGCTGGTGTATTACTACTAATAGCGCTAGATGGTGTACTACTAATAATAGCGCTAGCTGGTGTACTACTACTAATAGTGCTAGCTGGTGTACTATTACTAATAGCGCTAGCTGGTGTACTACTACTAATTGTGCTAGCTCGTGTACTATTACTAATAGTGCTAGCTGGTGTACTACTACTAATAGCGCTAGCTGCTGTACTACTACTAATATCGCTAGCTGGTGTTCTACTACTAATAGTGCTAGCTGGTGTACTACTACTAATAGTGCTAGCTGGTGTACTACTACTAATAGTGCTAGCTGGTGTACTACTACTAATAGTGCTAGCTGGTGTACTACTACTAATAGTGCTAGCTGGTGTACTACTACTAATAGTGCTAGCTGGTGTACTACTACTAATAGTGCTAGCTGGTGTACTACTACTAATAGCGCTAGCTGGTGTTCTACAACTAATAGTGATAGCTGGTTTTCTACTACTAATAGCGCTAGCTGGTGTACTACTACTAATAGTGCTAGCTGGTGTTCTACTACTAACAGCGCTAGCTGGTGTACTACTACTAATAGTGCTAGCTGTTGTACTACTACTAATAGTGCTAGCTGGTGTACTACTACTAATAGTGCTAGCTCGTGTACTACTACTAACAGCGCTAGCTGGTGTTCTACTACTAATAGTGCTAGCTGGTGTACTACTACTAATAATGCTAGCTGCTGTACTACTTTTAATAGTGCTAGCTGGTGTACTACTACTAATAGTGCTAGCTGGTGTACTACTACTAATAGTGCTAGCTGGTGTTCTACTACTAATAGCGCTAGCTGGTGTACTTCTACTAATAGCGCTAGCTGCTGTACTACTACTAATAGTGCTAGCTGCTGTACTACTACTAATACCGCTAGCTGGTGTACTTCTACTAATAGCGCTAGCTGGTGTCCTACTACTAATACCGCTAGCTGGTGTACTACTATTAATACCGCTAGCTGGTGTACTACTACTAATAGTGCTAGCTGGTGTACTACTACTAATAGCGCTATCTGTTGTGCTACTACTAATAGCGCTAGCTGGTGTACTACTACTAATAGTGCTAGCTAGTGTACTACTACTAATGGCGCTAGCTGGTGTTCTACTTCTAATAGTGCTAGCTGGTGTTCTACTACTAATAGCGCTAGCTGGTTTACTACTACTAATAGCGCTAGCTGGTGTTCTACTACTAATAGTGCTAGCTGGTGTACTACTACTAATAGCGCTAGCTGGTGTACTAATACTAATAGTGCTAGCTGGTGTACTACTACTAATAGTGCTAGCTGGTGTACTACTACTAAAAGTGCTAGCTGGTGTACTACTACTAATAGTGCTAGCTGCTGTACTACTACTAATAGTGCTAGCTGGTGTTCTACTACTAATAGCGCTAGCTGGTGTACTACTACTAATAGCGCTAGCTGCTGTACTACTACTATTAGTGCTAGCTGGTGTTCTACTACTAATAGCGCTAGCTGGTGTACTACTACTAATAGAGCTAGCTGGTGTACTACTACTAATAGCGCTAGCTGGTGTTCTACTACTAATAGCGCTAGCTGGTGTACTACTACTAATAGCGCTAGCTGGTGTACTACTACTAATAGCGCTAGCTGGTGTACTACTACTAATAGCGCTAGCTGGTGTACTTCTACTAATAGCGCTCTCTGGTGTACTACTACTAATAGCGCTAGCTGGTGTATTTCTACTAATAGCGCTAGCTGGTGTACTACTACTAATAGTGCTAGCTGGTGTTCTACTACTAATAGCGCTAGCTGCTGTACTTCTACTAATAGCGCTAGCTGGTGTACTACTACTAATAGTGCTAGCTGGTGTTCTACTACTAATAGTGCTAGCTGGTGTACTACTACTAATAGTGCTAGCTGGTGTTCTACTACTAATAGCGCTAGCTGGTGTACTTCTACTAATAGCGCTAGCTGCTGTACTTCTACTAATAGCGCTAGCTGGTGTACTACTACTAATAGCGCTAGCTGGTGTACTACTACTAATAGCGCTAGCTGGTGTTCTACTACTAATAGCGCTAGCTGGTGTACTTCTACTAATAGCGCTAGCTGGTGTACTTCTACTAATAGCGCTAGCTGGTGTACTTCTACTAATAGCGCTAGCTGGTGTACTTCTACTAATAGCGCTAGCTGGTGTACTTCTACTAATAGTGCTAGCTGGTGTACTACTACTAATAGTGCTAGCTGGTGTACTACTATTAATAGCGCTAGCTGGTGTACTACTACTAATAGCGCTAGCTGGTGTTCTACTACTAATTTTGCTCGCTGGTGTTCTACTACTAATAACGCTAGCTGGTGTTCTACTACTAATAGCGCTAGCTGGTGTACTTCTACTAATAGCGCTAGCTGGTGTTCTACTACTAATAGCGCTAGCTGGTGTACTACTACTAATAGCGCTAGCTGGTGCTCTACTACTAATAGCGCTAGCTGGTGTTCTACTACCTATAGTGCTAGCTGGTTTACTACTACTAATAGCGCTAGCTGGTGTACTACTACTAATAGCGCTAGCTGGTGTTCTACTACTAATAGCGCTAGCTGGTGTTCTACTACTTATAGCGCTAGCTGGTGTTCTACTACTAATAGTGCTAGCTGGTGTTTTACTACTAATAGCGCTAGCTGGTGTACTACTACTAATAGCGCTAGCTGGTGTTCTACTACTAATAGCGCTAGCTGGTGTTCTACTACTAATAGCGTTAGCTGGTGTTCTTCTACTAATAGCGCTAGCTGGTGTACTTCTACTAATAGCGCTAGCTGGTGTACTACTACTAATAGCGCTAGCTGCTGTACTTCTACTAATAGCGCTAGCTGGTGTACTACTACTAATAGCGCTAGCTGCTGTACTTCTACTAATAGCGCTAGCTGGTGTACTACTTCTAATAGCGCTAGCTGGTGTACTACTACTAATAGTGCTAGCTGGTGTTCTACTACTAATAGCGCTAGCTGGTGTACTTCTACTAATAGCGCTAGCTGGTGTACTTCTACTAATAGCGCTAGCTGGTGTACTACTACTAATATTGCTAGCTGGTGTCCTACTACTAATAGTGCTAGCTGGTGCACTACTACTAATAGTGCTAGCTGGTGTACTACTACTAATACTGCTAGCTGGTGTACTACTACTATTAGTGCTAGCTGGTGTACTACTACTAATAGTGCTAGCTGGTGTACTTCTACTAATAGTGCTAGCTGGTGTACTTCTACTAATAGCGCTAGCTGGTGTTCTACTACTTATAGCGCTAGCTGGTGTTCTACTACTAATAGTGCTAGCTGGTGTTCTACTACTAATAGCGCTAGCTGGTGTACTACTACTAATAGCGCTAGCTGGTGTTCTACTACTAATAGCGCTAGCTGGTGTTCTACTACTAATAGCGTTAGCTGGTGTTCTTCTACTAATAGCGCTAGCTGGTGTACTTCTACTAATAGCGCTAGCTGGTGTACTTCTACTAATAGCGCTAGCTGGTGTACTTCTACTAATAGCGCTAGCTGGTGTACTTCTACTAATAGCGCTAGCTGGTGTACTTCTACTAATAGTGCTAGCTGGTGTACTACTACTAATAATGCTAGCTGGTGTACTACTATTAATAGCGCTAGCTGGTGTACTACTACTAATAGCGCTAGCTGGTGTTCTACTACTAATTTTGCTCGCTGGTGTTCTACTACTAATAATGCTAGCTGGTGTTCTACTACTAATAGCGCTAGCTGGTGTACCACTACTAATAGCGCTAGCTGGTGTACTACTACTAATAGCGCTAGCTGGTGTTCTACTACTAATAGCGCTAGCTGGTGTACTACTACTAATAGCGCTAGCTGGTGTTCTACTACTAATAGCGCTAGCTGGTGTTCTACTACCTATAGTGCTAGCTGGTGTACTACTACTAATAGCGCTAGCTGGTGTTCTACTACTAATAGCGCTAGCTGGTGTTCTACTACTTATAGCGCTAGCTGGTGTTCTACTACTAATAGTGCTAGCTGGTGTTTTACTACTAATAGCGCTAGCTGGTGTACTACTACTAATAGTGCTAGCTGGTGTTATACTACTTATAGCGCTAGCTGGTGTTCTACTACTAATAGTGCTAGCTGGTGTTATACTACTAATAGCGCTAGCTGGTGTTCTACTACTAATAGCGCTAGCTGGTGTTCTGCTACTAATAGTGCTAGCTGGTGTACTTCTACTAATAGTGCTAGCTAATGTGTACTACTACTAATAGTGCTAGGTGGTGTTCTACTACTAATAGCGTTAGCTGGTGTTCTTCTACTAATAGTGCTAGCTGGTGTACTTCTACTAATAGCGCTAGCTAATGTGTACTACTACTAATAGCGCTAGCTGGTGTACTACTACTAAAAGTGCTAGCTGCTGTACTACTACTAATAGTGCTAGCTGGTGTACTACTACTAATAGTGCTTGCTGGTGTTCTACTACTAATAGCGCTAGCTGGTGTAATACTATTAATAGCGCTAGCTGGTGTACTACTACTAATAGTGCTAGCTCGTGTACTACTACTAATAGTGCTAGCTGGTGTACTACTACTAATAGTGCTAGCTGGTGTACTACTACTAATAGCGCTAGCTGGTGTACTACTACTAATAGCGCTAGCTGGTGTACTACTACTAACAGTGCTAGCTGGTGTACTACTACTAATAGTGCTAGCTGGTGTACTACTACTAATAGCGCTAGCTGGTGTACTACTACTAATAGTGCTAGCTGGTGTACTACTACTAATAGCGCTAGCTGGTGCACTACTACTAATAGCGCTAGCTGGTGTACTACTACTAATAGTGCTAGCTGGTGTACTACTACTAATAGCGCTAGCTGGTGTACTACTACTAATAGTGCTAGCTGGTGTACTACTACTAATAGTGCTAGCTGGTGTACTACTACTAATAGCGCTAGCTGGTGCACTACTACTAATAGTGCTAGCTGGTGTACTACTACTAATAGTGCTAGCTGGTGCACTACTACTAATAGCGCTAGCTGGTGTACTACTACTAATAGCGCTAGCTGGTGTACTACTACTAATAGTGCTAGCTGGTGTACTACTACTAATAGCGCTAGCTGGTGTACTACTACTAATAGTGCTAGCTGGTGTCCTACTACTAATAGTGCTAGCTGGTGTTATACTACTAATAGCGCTAGCTGGTGTACTACTACTAATACTGCTAGCTGGTGTACTACTACTATTAGTGCTAGCTGGTGTACTACTACTAATACTGCTAGCTGGTGTACTACTACTAATAGTGCTAGCTGGTGTCCTACTACTAATAGTGCTAGCTGGTGTACTACTACTAATAGCGCTAGCTGCTGTACTACTACTAATAGTGCTAGCTGGTGTACTACTACTAATACTGCTAGCTGGTGTACTACTACTATTAGTGCTAGCTGGTGTACTACTACTAATAGCGCTAGCTGGTGTACTACTACTAACAGTGCTAGCTGGTGTACTACTACTAATACTGCTAGCTGGTGTACTACTACTATTAGTGCTAGCTGGTGTACTACTACTAATAGCGCTAGCTGGTGTACTACTACTAATAGTGCTAGCTGGTGTACTACTACTAATAGTGCTAGCTGGTGTACTACTACTATTAGTGCTAGCTGGTGTACTACTACTAATAGTGCTAGCTGGTGTACTACTACTAATAGTGCTAGCTGGTGTACTACTACTAATAGTGCTAGCTGGTGTACTACTACTAATAGTGCTAGCTGGTGTACTACTACTAATAGCGCTAGCTAGTGTACTACTACTAATAGTACTAGCTGGTGCACTACTACTAATAGTGCTAGCTGGTGTTATACTACTAATAGCGCTAGCTGGTGTACTACTACTAATAGCGCTAGCTGGTGTACTACTACTAATAGTGCTATCTGGTGTTCTACTACTAATAGTGCTAGCTGGTGTACTACTACTAATAGCGCTAGCTGGTATACTACTAATAATACCGCTAGCTGGTGCACTACTACTAATAGTGCTAGCTGGTGTTATACTACTAATAGCGCTAGCTGGTGTACTACTACTAATAGCGCTAGCTGGTGTACTACTACTAATAGTGCTAGCTGGTGTACTACTACTAATAGTGCTAGCTGGTGTCCTACTACTAATAGTGCTAGCTGGTGTACTACTACTAATAGCGCTAGCTGGTATACTACTAATAATACCGCTAGCTGGTGTACTACTACTAATAGTGCTAGCTGCTTTACTACTAATAGTGCTAGCTGGTGTCCTACTACTAATAGTGCTAGCTGGTGTCCTACTACTAATAGTGCTAGCTGGTGTACTACTACTAATAGTGCTAGCTGGTGTACTACTACTAATAGTGCTAGCTCGTGTACTACTACTAATAGTGCTAGCTGGTGTACTAGTACTAATAGTGCTAGCTGGTGTACTAGTACTAATAGTGCTAGCTGGTGTACTACTACTAATAGTGCTAGCTGGTGTCCTACTACTAATAGTGCTAGCTGGTGTCCTACTACTAATAGTGCTAGCTGGTGTACTACTACTAGTAGTGCTAGCTGGTGTCCTACTACTAATAGTGCTAGCTGGTGTCCTACTACTAATAGTGCTAGCTGGTGTACTACTACTAATAGTGCTAGCTGGTGTACTAGTACTAATAGTGCTAGCTGGTGTACTACTACTAATAGTGCTAGCTGGTGTCCTACTACTAATAGTGCTAGCTGGTGTACTAGTACTAATAGTGCTAGCTGGTGTACTACTACTAATAGTGCTAGCTGGTGTCCTACTACTAATAGCGCTAGCTGGTGTACTACTACTAATAGTGCTAGCTGGTGTACTACTACTAATAGTGCTAGCTGGTGTACTACTACTAATAGCGCTAGCTGGTGTACTAATACTAATAGTGCTAGCTGGTGTACTACTACTAATAGCGCTAGCTGGTGTTCTACAACTAATAGTGATAGCTGGTTTTCTACTACTAATAGCGCTAGCTGGTGTACTACTACTAATAGTGCTAGCTGGTGTTCTACTACTAACAGCGCTAGCTGGTGTCCTACTACTAATAGTGCTAGCTGCTGTACTACTACTAATAGCGCTAGCTGGTGTACTACTACTAATAGTGCTAGCTGTTGTACTACTACTAATAGTGCTAGCTGGTGTACTACTACTAATAGTGCTAGCTCGTGTACTACTACTAACAGCGCTAGCTGGTGTTCTACTACTAATAGTGCTAGCTGGTGTACTACTACTAATAATGCTAGCTGCTGTACTACTTTTAATAGTGCTAGCTGGTGTACTACTACTAATAGTGCTAGCTGGTGTACTACTACTAATAGTGCTAGCTGGTGTTCTACTACTAATAGCGCTAGCTGGTGTACTACTACTAATAGCGCTAGCTGCTGTACTAATTCTAATAGCGCTAGCTGGTGTACTACTACTAATAGTGCTAGCTGGTGTACTACTACTAATACCGCTAGCTGGTGTACTTCTACTAATAGCGCTAGCTGCTGTACTACTACTAATAGTGCTAGCTGCTGTACTACTACTAATAGTGCTAGCTGGTGTACTACTACTAATACCGCTAGCTGGTGTACTTCTACTAATAGCGCTAGCTGGTGTCCTACTACTAATACCGCTAGCTGGTGTACTACTATTATTACCGCTAGCTGGTGTACTACTACTAATAGTGCTAGCTGGTGTACTACTACTAATAGCGCTATCTGTTGTGCTACTACTAATAGCGCTAGCTGGTGTACTACTACTAATAGTGCTAGCTAGTGTACTACTACTAATGGCGCTAGCTGGTGTTCTACTTCTAATAGTGCTAGCTGGTGTACTACTACTAATAGCGCTAGCTGGTGTACTAATACTAATAGTGCTAGCTGGTGTACTACTACTAATAGTGCTAGCTGGTGTTCTACTACTAATAGCGCTAGCTGGTTTACTACTACTAATAGCGCTAGCTGGTGTTCTACTACTAATAGTGCTAGCTGGTGTACTACTACTAATAGCGCTAGCTGGTGTACTAATACTAATAGTGCTAGCTGGTGTACTACTACTAATAGTGCTAGCTGGTGTACTACTACTAAAAGTGCTAGCTGGTGTACTACTACTAATAGTGCTAGCTGCTGTACTACTACTAATAGTGCTAGCTGGTGTTCTACTACTAATAGCGCTAGCTGGTGTTCTTCTACTAATAGTGCTAGCTGGTGTACTACTACTAATAGCGCTAGCTGCTGTACTACTACTATTAGTGCTAGCTGGTGTTCTACTACTAATAGCGCTAGCTGGTGTACTACTACTAATAGTTCTAGCTGGTGTACTACTACTAATAGCGCTAGCTGGTGTACTACTACTAATAGCGCTAGCTGGTGTACTTCTACTAATAGCGCTCTCTGGTGTACTACTACTAATAGCGCTAGCTGGTGTATTTCTACTAATAGCGCTAGCTGGTGTACTACTACTAATAGTGCTAGCTGGTGTTCTACTACTAATAGCGCTAGCTGCTGTACTTCTACTAATAGCGCTAGCTGGTGTACTACTACTAATAGCGCTAGCTGCTGTACTTCTACTAATAGCGCTAGCTGGTGTACTACTACTAATAGTGCTAGCTGGTGTTCTACTACTAATAGTGCTAGCTGGTGTACTACTACTAATAGTGCTAGCTGGTGTTCTACTACTAATAGCGCTAGCTGGTGTACTTCTACTAATAGCGCTAGCTGCTGTACTTCTACTAATAGCGCTAGCTGGTGTACTACTACTAATAGCGCTAGCTGGTGTACTACTACTAATAGCGCTAGCTGGTGTTCTACTACTAATAGCGCTAGCTGGTGTACTTCTACTAATAGCGCTAGCTGGTGTACTTCTACTAATAGCGCTAGCTGCTGTACTTCTACTAATAGCGCTAGCTGGTGTACTACTACTAATAGCGCTAGCTGGTGTACTACTACTAATAGCGCTAGCTGGTGTTCTACTACTAATAGCGCTAGCTGGTGTACTTCTACTAATAGCGCTAGCTGGTGTACTTCTACTAATAGCGCTAGCTGGTGTACTTCTACTAATAGCGCTAGCTGGTGTACTTCTACTAATAGTGCTAGCTGGTGTACTACTACTAATAGTGCTAGCTGGTGTACTACTATTAATAGCGCTAGCTGGTGTACTACTACTAATAGCGCTAGCTGGTGTTCTACTACTAATTTTGCTCGCTGGTGTTTTACTACTAATAACGCTAGCTGGTGTTCTACTACTAATAGCGCTAGCTGGTGTACTTCTACTAATAGCGCTAGCTGGTGTTCTACTACTAATAGCGCTAGCTGGTGTACTACTACTAATAGCGCTAGCTGGTGCTCTACTACTAATAGCGCTAGCTGGTGTACTACTACTAATAGCGCTAGCTGGTGTACTACTACTAATAGCGCTAGCTTGTGTTCTACTACCTATAGTGCTAGCTGGTTTACTACTACTAATAGCGCTAGCTGGTGTACTACTACTAATAGCGCTAGCTGGTGTTCTACTACTAATAGCGCTAGCTGGTGTTCTACTACTTATAGCGCTAGCTGGTGTTCTACTACTAATAGCGCTAGCTGGTGTTCTACTACTAATAGCGCTAGCTGGTGTTCTACTACTAATAGCGTTAGCTGGTGTTCTTCTACTAATAGCGCTAGCTGGTGTACTTCTACTAATAGCGCTAGCTGGTGTACTACTACTAATAGCGCTAGCTGCTGTACTTCTACTAATAGCGCTAGCTGGTGTACTACTTCTAATAGCGCTAGCTGGTGTACTACTACTAATAGTGCTAGCTGGTGTTCTACTACTAATAGCGCTAGCTGGTGTACTACTACTAATAGCGCTAGCTGGTGTACTACTACTAATAGTGCTAGCTGGTGTACTACTACTAATAGTGCTAGCTGGTGTACTACTACTAATAGTGCTAGCTGGTGTACTACTACTAATAGCGCTAGCTGGTGTACTACTACTAATAGTGCTAGCTGGTGTTCTACTACTAATAGCGCTAGCTGGTGTACTACTACTAATAGCGCTAGCTGGTGTACTTCTACTAATAGCGCTAGCTGGTGTACTTCTACTAATAGCGCTAGCTGGTGTACTACTACTAATATTGCTAGCTGGTGTCCTACTACTAATAGTGCTAGCTGGTGCACTACTACTAATAGTGCTAGCTGGTGTACTACTACTAATACTGCTAGCTGGTGTACTACTACTATTAGTGCTAGCTGGTGTACTACTACTAATAGTGCTAGCTGGTGTACTTCTACTAATAGTGCTAGCTGGTGTACTTCTACTAATAGCGCTAGCTGGTGTTCTACTACTTATAGCGCTAGCTGGTGTTCTACTACTAATAGTGCTAGCTGGTGTTTTACTACTAATAGCGCTAGCTGGTGTACTACTACTAATAGCGCTAGCTGGTGTTCTACTACTAATAGCGCTAGCTGGTGTTCTACTACTAATAGCGTTAGCTGGTGTTCTTCTACTAATAGCGCTAGCTGGTGTACTTCTACTAATAGCGCTAGCTGGTGTACTTCTACTAATAGCGCTAGCTGGTGTACTTCTACTAATAGCGCTAGCTGGTGTACTTCTACTAATAGCGCTAGCTGGTGTACTTCTACTAATAGTGCTAGCTGGTGTACTACTACTAATAATGCTAGCTGGTGTACTACTATTAATAGCGCTAGCTGGTGTACTACTACTAATAGCGCTAGCTGGTGTTCTACTACTAATTTTGCTCGCTGGTGTTCTACTACTAATAACGCTAGCTGGTGTTCTACTACTAATAGCGCTAGCTGGTGTACCACTACTAATAGCGCTAGCTGGTGTACTACTACTAATAGCGCTAGCTGGTGTTCTACTACTAATAGCGCTAGCTGGTGTACTACTACTAATAGCGCTAGCTGGTGTTCTACTACTAATAGCGCTAGCTGGTGTTCTACTACCTATAGTGCTAGCTGGTGTACTACTACTAATAGCGCTAGCTGGTGTTCTACTACTAATAGCGCTAGCTGGTGTTCTACTACTTATAGCGCTAGCTGGTGTTCTACTACTAATAGTGCTAGCTGGTGTTTTACTACTAATAGCGCTAGCTGGTGTACTACTACTAATAGTGCTAGCTGGTGTTATACTACTTATAGCGCTAGCTGGTGTTCTACTACTAATAGTGCTAGCTGGTGTTATACTACTTATAGCGCTAGCTGGTGTTCTACTACTAATAGCGCTAGCTGGTGTTCTGCTACTAATAGTGCTAGCTGGTGTACCACTACTAATAGCGCTAGCTGGTGTACTACTACTAATAGCGCTAGCTGGTGTTCTACTACTAATAGCGCTAGCTGGTGTACTACTACTAATAGCGCTAGCTGGTGTTCTACTACTAATAGCGCTAGCTGGTGTTCTACTACCTATAGTGCTAGCTGGTGTACTACTACTAATAGCGCTAGCTGGTGTTCTACTACTAATAGCGCTAGCTGGTGTTCTACTACTTATAGCGCTAGCTGGTGTTCTACTACTAATAGTGCTAGCTGGTGTTTTACTACTAATAGCGCTAGCTGGTGTACTACTATTAATAGTGCTAGCTGGTGTTATACTACTTATAGCGCTAGCTGGTGTTCTACTACTAATAGTGCTAGCTGGTGTTATACTACTAATAGCGCTAGCTGGTGTTCTACTACTAATAGCGCTAGCTGGTGTTCTGCTACTAATAGTGCTAGCTGGTGTACCACTACTAATAGCGCTAGCTGGTGTACTACTACTAATAGCGCTAGCTGGTGTTCTACTACTAATAGCGCTAGCTGGTGTACTACTACTAATAGCGCTAGCTGGTGTTCTACTACTAATAGCGCTAGCTGGTGTTCTACTACTTATAGCACTAGCTGGTGTTCTACTACTAATAGTGCTAGCTGGTGTTTTACTACTAATAGCGCTAGCTGGTGTACTACTACTAATAGTGCTAGCTGGTGTTATACTACTTATAGCGCTAGCTGGTGTTCTACTACTAATAGTGCTAGCTGGTGTTCTACTACTAATAGCGCTAGCTGGTGTTCTGCTACTAATAGTGCTAGCTGGTGTACTTCTACTAATAGTGCTAGCTAATGTGTACTACTACTAATAGTGCTAGGTGGTGTTCTACTACTAATAGCGTTAGCTGGTGTTCTTCTACTAATAGTGCTAGCTGGTGTACTTCTACTAATAGCGCTAGCTAATGTGTACTACTACTAATAGTGCTAGGTGGTGTACTACTACTAAAAGTGCTAGCTGGTGTACTACTACTAATAGCTCTAGCTGCTGTACTACTACTAATAATGCTAGCTGGTGTACTACTACTAAAAGTGCTAGCTGCTGTACTACTACTAATAGTGCTAGCTGGTGTACTACTACTAATAGTGCTAGCTGGTGTTCTACTACTAATAGCGCTAGCTGGTGTAATACTATTAATAGCGCTAGCTGGTGTACTACTACTAATAGTGCTAGCTCGTGTACTACTACTAATAGTGCTAGCTGGTGTACTACTACTAATAGTGCTAGCTGGTGTACTACTACTAATAGCGCTAGCTGGTGTACTACTACTAATAGCGCTAGCTGGTGTACTACTACTAACAGTGCTAGCTGGTGTACTACTACTAATAGTGCTAGCTGGTGTACTACTACTAATAGCGCTAGCTGGTGTACTACTACTAATAGTGCTAGCTGGTGTACTACTACTAATAGCGCTAGCTGGTGCACTACTACTAATAGCGCTAGCTGGTGTACTACTACTAATAGTGCTAGCTGGTGTACTACTACTAATAGCGCTAACTGGTGTACTACTACTAATAGTGCTAGCTGGTGTACTACTACTAACAGCGCTAGCTGGTGTTATACTACTAATAGCGCTAGCTGGTGTACTACTACTAATACTGCTAGCTGGTGTACTACTACTAATACTGCTAGCTGGTGTACTACTACTAATAGTGCTAGCTGGTGTACTACTACTAATAGCGCTAGCTGGTGTACTACTACTAATAGCGCTAGCTGGTGTACTACTACTAATAGTGCTAGCTGGTGTACTACTACTAATAGCGCTAGCTGGTGCACTACTACTAATAGTGCTAGCTGGTGTACTACTACTAATAGTGCTAGCTGGTGCACTACTACTAATAGCGCTAGCTGGTGTACTACTACTAATAGCGCTAGCTGGTGTACTACTACTAATAGTGCTAGCTGGTGTACTACTACTAATAGCGCTAGCTGGTGTACTACTACTAATAGTGCTAGCTGGTGTCCTACTACTAATAGTGCTAGCTGGTGTTATACTACTAATAGCGCTAGCTGGTGTACTACTACTAATACTGCTAGCTGGTGTACTACTACTATTAGTGCTAGCTGGTGTACTACTACTAATACTGCTAGCTGGTGTACTACTACTAATAGTGCTAGCTGGTGTCCTACTACTAATAGTGCTAGCTGGTGTACTACTACTAATAGCGCTAGCTGCTGTACTACTACTAATAGTGCTAGCTGGTGTACTACTACTAATACTGCTAGCTGGTGTACTACTACTATTAGTGCTAGCTGGTGTACTACTACTAATAGCGCTAGCTGGTGTACTACTACTAACAGTGCTAGCTGGTGTACTACTACTAATACTGCTAGCTGGTGTACTACTACTATTAGTGCTAGCTGGTGTACTACTACTAATAGCGCTAGCTGGTGTACTACTACTAATAGTGCTAGCTGGTGTACTACTACTAATAGTGCTAGCTGGTGTACTACTACTATTAGTGCTAGCTGGTGTACTACTAATAATAGTGCTAGCTGGTGTTCTACTACTAATAGCGCTAGCTGGTGTTCTACTACTAATAGCGCTAGCTGGTGTTCTACTACTAATAGCGCTAGCTGGTGTTCTACTACTAATAGCGCTAGCTGGTGTTCTACTACTAATAGCGCTAGCTGGTGTTCTACTACTAATAGCGCTAGCTGGTGTACTACTACTAATAGCGCTAGCTGGTGTTCTACTACTAATAGCGCTAGCTGGTGTTCTACTACTAATAGCGCTAGCTGGTGTTCTACTACTAATAGCGCTAGCTGGTGTTCTACTACTAATAGCGCTAGCTGGTGTACTACTACTAATAGTGCTAGCTGGTGTACTACTACTAATAGCGCTAGCTGGTGTACTACTACTAATAGCGCTAGCTGGTGTTCTTCTACTAATAGTGCTAGCTGGTGTACTACTTCTAATTGCGCTAGCTGGTGTTCTACTACTATTAGTGCTAGCTGCTGTACTACTACTAATAGTGCTAGCTGGTGTACTACTACTAAACGTGCTAGCTGGTGTACTTCTACTAATAGCGCTAGCTGGTGTACTACTACTAATAGTGCTAGCTGGTGTACTACTACTAAACGTGCTAGCTGGTGTACTACTACTAATAGCGCTAGCTGCTGTACTACTACTAATAGTGCTAGCTGGTGTACTACTACTAATAGTGCTAGCTGGTGTTCTACTACTAATAGCGCTAGCTGGTGTAATACTATTAATAGCGCTAGCTGGTGTACTACTACTAATAGTGCTAGCTGCTGTACTACTACTAATAGTGCTAGCTGGTGTACTACTACTAATAGCGCTAGCTGGTGTACTACTACTAATAGCGCTAGCTGGTGTACTACTACTAATAGCGCTAGCTGCTGTACTACTACTAATAGTGCTAGCTGGTGTACTACTACTAATACTGCTAGCTGGTGTACTACTACTATTAGTGCTAGCTGGTGTACTACTACTAATAGCGCTAGCTGGTGTACTACTACTAACAGTGCTAGCTGGTGTACTACTACTAATACTGCTAGCTGGTGTACTACTACTATTAGTGCTAGCTGGTGTACTACTACTAATAGCGCTAGCTGGTGTACTACTACTAATAGTGCTAGCTGGTGTACTACTACTAATAGTGCTAGCTGGTGTACTACTACTATTAGTGCTAGCTGGTGTACTACTACTAATAGTGCTAGCTGGTGTTCTACTACTAATAGCGCTAGCTGGTGTTCTACTACTAATAGCGCTAGCTGGTGTTCTACTACTAATAGCGCTAGCTGGTGTTCTACTACTAATAGCGCTAGCTGGTGTTCTACTACTAATAGCGCTAGCTGGTGTTCTACTACTAATAGCGCTAGCTGGTGTACTACTACTAATAGCGCTAGCTGGTGTTCTACTACTAATAGCGCTAGCTGGTGTTCTACTACTAATAGCGCTAGCTGGTGTTCTACTACTAATAGCGCTAGCTGGTGTTCTACTACTAATAGCGCTAGCTGGTGTTCTACTACTAATAGCGCTAGCTGGTGTACTACTACTAATAGTGCTAGCTGGTGTACTACTACTAATAGCGCTAGCTGGTGTACTACTACTAATAGCGCTAGCTGGTGTTCTACTACTAATAGCGCTAGCTGGTGTTCTACTACTAATAGCGTTAGCTTGTGTTCTTCTACTAATAGTGCTAGCTGGTGTACTACTTCTAATTGCGCTAGCTGGTGTTCTACTACTATTAGTGCTAGCTGCTGTACTACTACTAATAGTGCTAGCTGGTGTACTACTACTAAACGTGCTAGCTGGTGTACTTCTACTAATAGCGCTAGCTGGTGTACTACTACTAATAGTGCTAGCTGGTGTACTACTACTAAACGTGCTAGCTGGTGTACTACTACTAATAGCGCTAGCTGCTGTACTACTACTAATAGTGCTAGCTGGTGTACTACTACTAATAGTGCTAGCTGGTGTTCTACTACTAATAGCGCTAGCTGGTGTAATACTATTAATAGCGCTAGCTGGTGTACTACTACTAATAGTGCTAGCTGCTGTACTACTACTAATAGTGCTAGCTGGTGTACTACTACTAATAGCGCTAGCTGGTGTACTACTACTAATAGTGCTAGCTGGTGTACTACTACTAATAGTGCTAGCTGCTGTACTACTACTAATAGCGCTAGCTGGTGTAATACTACTAATAGTGCTAGCTGCTGTACTACTACTAATAGTGCTAGCTGGTGTACTACTACTAATAGCGCTAGCTGGTGTACTACTACTAATAGTGCTAGCTGGTGTACTACTACTAATAGTGCTAGCTGCTGTACTACTACTAATAGCGCTAGCTGGTGTACTACTACTAATAGTGCTAGCTGGTGTCCTACTACTAATAGTGCTAGCTGGTGTTATACTACTAATAGCGCTAGCTGGTGTACTACTACTAATACTGCTAGCTGGTGTACTACTACTATTAGTGCTAGCTGGTGTACTACTACTAATACTGCTAGCTGGTGTACTACTACTAATAGTGCTAGCTGGTGTCCTACTACTAATAGTGCTAGCTGGTGTACTACTACTAATAGCGCTAGCTGCTGTACTACTACTAATAGTGCTAGCTGGTGTACTACTACTAATACTGCTAGCTGGTGTACTACTACTATTAGTGCTAGCTGGTGTACTACTACTAATAGCGCTAGCTGGTGTACTACTACTAACAGTGCTAGCTGGTGTACTACTACTAATACTGCTAGCTGGTGTACTACTACTATTAGTGCTAGCTGGTGTACTACTACTAATAGCGCTAGCTGGTGTACTACTACTAATAGTGCTAGCTGGTGTACTACTACTAATAGTGCTAGCTGGTGTACTACTACTATTAGTGCTAGCTGGTGTACTACTACTAATAGTGCTAGCTGGTGTTCTACTACTAATAGCGCTAGCTGGTGTTCTACTACTAATAGCGCTAGCTGGTGTTCTACTACTAATAGCGCTAGCTGGTGTTCTACTACTAATAGCGCTAGCTGGTGTTCTACTACTAATAGCGCTAGCTGGTGTTCTACTACTAATAGCGCTAGCTGGTGTACTACTACTAATAGCGCTAGCTGGTGTTCTACTACTAATAGCGCTAGCTGGTGTTCTACTACTAATAGCGCTAGCTGGTGTTCTACTACTAATAGCGCTAGCTGGTGTACTACTACTAATAGTGCTAGCTGGTGTACTACTACTAATAGCGCTAGCTGGTGTACTACTACTAATAGCGCTAGCTGGTGTTCTACTACTAATAGCGCTAGCTGGTGTTCTACTACTAATAGCGTTAGCTTGTGTTCTTCTACTAATAGTGCTAGCTGGTGTACTACTTCTAATTGCGCTAGCTGGTGTTCTACTACTATTAGTGCTAGCTGCTGTACTACTACTAATAGTGCTAGCTGGTGTACTACTACTAAACGTGCTAGCTGGTGTACTTCTACTAATAGCGCTAGCTGGTGTACTACTACTAATAGTGCTAGCTGGTGTACTACTACTAAACGTGCTAGCTGGTGTACTACTACTAATAGCGCTAGCTGCTGTACTACTACTAATAGTGCTAGCTGGTGTACTACTACTAATAGTGCTAGCTGGTGTTCTACTACTAATAGCGCTAGCTGGTGTAATACTATTAATAGCGCTAGCTGGTGTACTACTACTAATAGTGCTAGCTGCTGTACTACTACTAATAGTGCTAGCTGGTGTACTACTACTAATAGCGCTAGCTGGTGTACTACTACTAATAGTGCTAGCTGGTGTACTACTACTAATAGTGCTAGCTGCTGTACTACTACTAATAGCGCTAGCTGGTGTAATACTACTAATAGCGCTAGCTGGTGTACTACTACTAATAGTGCTAGCTGGTGTACTACTACTAATAGTGCTAGCTGGTGTACTACTACTAATAGCGCTAGCTGGTGTACTACTACTAATAGCGCTAGCTGGTGTACTTCTACTAATAGCGCTAGCTGGTGTACTACTACTAATAGTGCTAGCTGGTGTACTACTACTAATAGCGCTAGCTGGTGTACTACTACTAATAGCGCTAGCTGGTGTACTACTACTAATACTGCTAGCTGGTGTACTACTACTAATAGTGCTAGCTGGTGTACTAGTGCAGGTCATGGATTTGCTGCACAGAATGCTTCTCCTCCAGCGCAGGATGTGCATTTCGCTCCTCTCACTAGTTTATGGAAAACCAGGCGCTTACTATTTTAGGATTGAGCCGGAAAATAGGATTAATTTCAGCCGCGTTCTCCGAAGTGTAAATGTCTTATTGATGTCTGAGCAGCTGCAGGGCTCACGGGGCAATGCTCCTTCACCGTGCATGTTTAATTCTGGTATTATACAGGCGCTGATATTTGGGCATTATACGGCACTATTGTATCTGGGAAGGTGTGCTGGTAGTACTGTATGTGATCACACTGTGTACTGTACGGACACTTTTATGTGTTGACTGTATGTCGCCATTGCTGGCTTTAAGGGATTGTGACCTGTGTGGTATGGTTACTGTTTCTTCTGTACTCCAGGAATATTAATATAGCCTATGGCGGTATTATTTAAATACTCTATGGTGGTATTTTTTGACCACTGCATGGTGGTATTATTTATGCATTGTATGGTAGTATTATTTAAACACTGTACAGTGGTAGTATTTGGTTACTGTATGGTGGTATATAACCACTGTATGGCGGTATATTTGTTTACTGTAAGAATGCATTATTTGGGCTTTGTATGGTGGTATCTTTTAAGCACTTTCTGATAGCATTATTTGCACATCTTTTCCTGCCAATATTTGAATACTATATAGTGGTATTATTGAGCGCTCTATGCTAGCATTATTTAAGCATTCTACACTGATATTTTTTTTTTTTTTATTTGGGCCCTACATGGTGGTATTATGTGGGCGCTGTATTTCTGGTATTATTTGTGCACTTTATGATGGTAGTATTTGAGCACTGTTTAATGGTATTATTTGGTTAGTGTTTGGTGCTGTTATTTGGGCACTGTGTACTGGTATTTGGTTATTGTTTGCTGGGGTGGTATTACTGTGCCACCATATGGTGGTATTATTTGAGCAATGTATAACAGTGTTATTTGAGCTCTGTTTGCGTTGTTTGGGCACAGTAGGGTGATAGTATTTGAGCATCATATGGTGGTATTATTTGAGCACTATATGGTGGTCTTTAGACATTGTTTAGACACTATGCAGTATATTTGTTCAGTGTATGGTTATGGTGGTACAGTATAGCAGTGTTAGGTAACTATATGGAAGGGTTGTTTGTGCATCTCTACATATCGGTATTATGAGGATGCTGGTACTTATCTATGCACTATAAGGTCCCATTATTTGGCCACCACTTGCAATTTAATGTAGGCACTATATGGCAGCATTATGATGCAAGAGTGGAAGCTCTGCGTCTAGTGAGAAAAAGGGCAAAGCATTGGACTCGGTGATCTGATGAGCTGAAGTTTGGTATGGAGCCTTACACTTTCTAATTACACCCCTGAGGATGTGATATCAGACCCTGGAGGTAAACAAGAAGGGTTCTCTTCACTGACAGCAAGCAGAAAAATGTTGACTTTTTTATTATACAATGATCGAGCTTCATTGTCATGAAACCAGCGCTGTCCCTTTAATGGTGCTTTATAATATATTGTTCCCCCAGTGTAGACTGTGGCGACCTGAGGTTTCAGCGCATTAGGAGAGGAATAGGTGGATTCTCCATGTGAGTAATTCCATCCTGTATACAGAACAGGAATCCTGCCTAATCCTGACCTACAAAACCAAATCCCCCAGGAATGCCAAGAATTCTGCCCGTTACAGGAAGACAAGAGGCAGATGGAGGCGCACTCGCTGGGCCCAGGGCGCAACGTGGTCCATTTAGGGATGTGTTGCATGACAGCGCTTCGCTAATATTTTTTGTAATAATGTAATCATTTTTTGCAATTTTTGGTTACTGTATGGTGGTATTATTTAACCATTGTATGGTGGTAATATTTGGTTACTGTATGACTGCATTATTTGGCCTCTGTATGGTGGTATTATTTAAGCACCCGATGATAGCATTATTTGTGCATCTTTGAGCACTATATAGTGGTATTACATGAGCGTTGTATGCTGTTTTTTTTTTTTTTTTAGCAATGTACACTGAGATTGGTATTTTTGGAAAACTGTGTGTTGGTATAATTTGGGCCCTGCGCGGTGGTATTATGTGAGCACCGTATTCTGGTATTATTTGACCACTGTATAGTGGTATTATTTGCGCACTTTATGGTGGTAGTATTTGAGCTCTGTTTAATGGTATTATTTGGTTAGTGTTTGGTGCTGTTATTTGGGCACTGTGTAGTGCTATTTGGCTATTGTTTGGTGGGTGGTATTATTTTTACACCATATGGTGGTATTATTTGAGCAATGTGTGATGTCATTATTTCAGCACAGAGAAAAAAAAAAATAAAAATAAAACATTTTTTTGCAAGGTCGCAGTCGCAGCATGTCGCCTGTCACGATACCATTGACAATCACTTTGTCAAATGTCGTGCGTCAAATGCCGCCATACGAAACCTTAGGGTACGCACAACAAGAAAGACGTATGACGTTTCATATAATGTACATCAATGGTGTCGCGACTTACTGCGAGGCAACAGTCGCATAAAATACAACGCTGCCGGATTTTCTGTCTCATGACGCGCGCAACATTTACCCCATTGACTTCACTATCAGTCGCGAGCGATATGCCACTTGCCACAGCCAAATCACAGTTGCAAAATAACTGCACATATGTTTGTGTCAACGACTTTTCGCGTGACACAAGTCGGCGCATAGCCCAAGCCTAAAAGCTGCATGCGAAATATAACTTGTGATGCAAAATCCAGCAGCGTTGGATTTTATGTGACTGTCACAGTCGCGGCGTGACACTATTGAAATAAATTATATGAAATGTCGTGCAACTTTTTTGCCGTGTAGTCGCAGGGTGATACAGAGGTCACATGGTAGCATATTCCATTTATGGCTGGCACATAATTTGCACAACAGATGTATGAATGACATCCATTCTGCAGCCCCATAGAAATGAATGGGTCCACGTGTGATCCGCCAAAAATGCAAATCGGACCAAAAAATAGGGTCATGTAGATGAGGCCTAATGCTAGCAACAGCGGCTAGCTTTGATAGGTATTGCTGAGCCTTTCAGTTCCACTGCAGGATCTAAAGATAATGGGGTTCATCGCAAAGGCAGTTTTCAGTGTAAAAAATTAAATGAAGTTCCCGTTTTGCGACTTTTTACACGCCCGTTTTGTTGCACAGGTGTTATTATGCCGTCTTCGTTACTGGGGAGTTGTAAGCGCAAATTCATTGAAATTTACACCTGTTTCCAGGAGTAAATGACTCTGAAATCTTCTCCAGTTAGGAACAGGAGTAGATCTCAAACTTGGCGTGCGGACTGCCGGAGGACATACATAGTATATAAGGCTGAAAAAGGCCTCCGTCCATCCAGTTCGGCCTGTTATCCTGGCCACCTCCTCAGGCAGAGAGTTCCATAGTCTCACTGCTCTTACCGTAAAGAATCCTCTTCTATGTTTGTGTACAAACCTTCTTTCCTCCAGACGCAGAGGATGTCCCCTCGTCACCGTCCTGGGGATAAATAGATGATGGGAGAGATCTCTGTACTGACCCCTGATATATTTATACATAGTTATTAGATCTCCCCTCAGTCGTCTTTTTTCTAAAGTGAATAACCCTAATGCTGATAATCTTTCAGGGTACTGTAGTTGCCCCATTCCAGTTATTACTTTAGTTCCCCTTCTCTGGACCCTCTCCAGCTCTGCTATGTCTGCCTTGTTTACAGGAGCCCAGAACTGTATGTGGCAGGCGCAGCACTATGAAGTGCCTTTTGCGCTGTGGCATTAGAAGAATTTTGATATCTCTGAATTTTAGTCTAACCAGACTGTCTGTTACACCAAATGCTTGAAATAACTTCTTTATTAACTTCAACTTTTCTTCATATAACACTGCCGCCTCCGCAGCAGATAGTCCATGTACATAACATGTGTTGAATAAAGTATCATAAAATGGCGGCATGCATAAGATAGTGGTTCAACTGTTCAATCTTGTCATTCAACATACAATGGTGGATATATTTTTCTCTTCAGTATCTGTACTCTCACTTTAAGTTTTTTAACCACCTCAGCCCCGCTAGCTTAAACACCCTTAATGACCAGACCACTTTTTACACTTCGGCACTACACTACTTTCACCGTTTATTGCTTGGTCATGCAACTTACCACCCAAATGAATTTTACCTCCTTTTCTTCTCACTAATAGAGCTTTCATTTGGTGGTATTTTATTGCTGCTGACATTTTGACTTTTTTGTTAATAATCGAAATTTAATGAAATTTTTGCAAAAAAATGAAATTTTTCACTTTCAGTTGTATTTTTTTTTTTAAAACTACATCTATATATAAATTTTTCTCTAAATTTATTGTTCTACATGTCTTTGATAAAAAAAAAATGTTTGGGTAAAAAAAAAATGGTTTGGGTAAAAGTTATATTGTTTACAAACTATGGTACAAAAATGTGAATTTCCGCTTTTTGAAGCAGCTCTGACTTTCTGAGCACCTGTCATGTTTCCTGAGGTTCTACAATGCCCAAACAGTAGAAAAACCCCACAAATGACCCCATTTCGGAAAGTAGACACCCTAAGGTATTCGCTGATGGGCATAGTGAGTTCATAGAACTTTTTATTTTTTGTCACAAGTTAGCGGAAAATTATGATTTTTTTTTTATTTTATTTTTTTCTTACAAAGTCTCATATTCCACTAACTTGCGACAAAAAATAAAAAATTCTAGGAACTCGCCATGCCCCTCACGGAATACCTTGGGGTGTCTTCTTTCCAAAATGGGGTCACTTGTGGGGTAGTTATACTGCCCTGGCATTTTAGGAGCCTAAATGCGTGCGAAGTAGTTTGAAATCAAAATCTGTAAAAAATGGCCTGTGAAATCCGAAAGGTGCTCTTTGGAATGTGGGCCCATTTGCCCACCTAGGCTGCAAAAAAGTGTCACACATCTGATATCGCCATACTCAGGAGAAGTTGGGGAATGTGTTTTGGGGTGTCTTTTTACATATACCCATGCTGGGTGAGAGAAATATCTTGGCAAAAGACAACTTTTCCCATTTTTTTTTATACAAAGTTGACATTTGACCAAGATATTTATCTCATCCAGCATGGGTATATGTAAAATGACACCCCAAAACACATTGCCCAACTTCTCCTGAGTACGGCGATACCACATGTGTGACATTTTTTTGCAGCCTAGATGCGCAAAGGGGCCCAAATTCCTTTTAGGAGGGCATTTTTAGACATTTGGATCCCAGACTTCTTCTCACGCTTTAGGGCCCCTAAAATGCCAGGGTAGTATAAATACCCCACATGTGACCCCATTTTGGAAAGAAGACACCCCAAGGTATTCAATGAGGGGCATGGCGAGTTAAGAGAAAAAAAAATTTGGGGGCACAAGTTAGCGGAAATTTATTTATTTATTTTTTTTCTCACAAAGTCTCCCTTTCCGCTAACTTGGGACAAAAATTTCAATCTTTCATGGACTCAATATGCCCCTCACGGAATACCTTGGGGTGTCTTCTTTCCGAAATGGGGTCACATGTGGGGTATTTATACTACCCTGGCATTTTAGGGGCCCTAAAGCGTGAGAAGAAGTCTGGGATCCAAATGTCTAAAAATGCCCTCCTAAAAGGAATTTGGGCCCCTTTGCGCATCTAGGCTGCAAAAAAATGTCACACATGTGGTATCGCCGTACTCAGGAGAAGTTGGGCAATGTGTTTTGGGGTGTCATTTTACATATACCCATGCTGGGTGAGAGAAATATCTTGGTCAAATGTCAACTTTGTATAAAAAAAAATGTCTGGAATATAAATGTCTAAAAAATTTTACGCATTTGGATTCCGTGAGGGGTATGGTGAGTTCATGTGAGATTTAATTTTTTGACACAAGTTAGTGAAATATGAGACTTTGTAAGAAAAAAAAAAACAATTTCCGCTAAAAAATGTCTGAATGGAGCCTTACAGGGGGGTGATCAATGACAGGGGGGTGATCACCACCCTGTCATTGATCACCCCCCTGTAAGGCTCCATTCAGACGTCCGTATGTGTTTTGCGGATCCGATCCATGGATCCGCGGATCCGCAAAACACATACGGACGTCTGAATGCAGCCTTCCAGGGGGGTGATCAATGACAGGGAAGTGATCAGGGAGTCTATATGGGGTGATCACCCCCCTGTCATTGATCGCCCCCCTGTAAGTCTCCATTCAGACGTCCGTATGTGTTTTGCGGATCCGATCCATGGATGCGTGGATCCATAAAACACATACGGACGTCTAAATGGAGCCTTACCAGGGGGGTGATCATCCCATATAGACTCCCTGATCACCCCCCTGTAAGGCTCCATTCAGACATCCGTATGTGTTTTGCGTATCTGATCCGTGGATCCGCAAAACACATACGGACGTCTGAATGGAGCCTTACAGGGGGGTGATCAATGACAGGGGGTGATCAGGGAGTGTATATGGGATGATTACCCCCCTGTCATTGATCAACCCCCTGTAAGGCTCCATTCAGACGTCCGTATGTGTTTTGCAGATCCGATCCATGGATCCGTAAAACACATACGGACGTCTGAATGGAGCCTTACAGGGGGATGATCAATGACAGGGGGTTGATCAATGACAGTGGGGCGATCAGGGAGTCTATATGGGGTGATCAGGGGTTAATAAGTGACCAGGGGGGGGGTGTAGTGTAGTGTGGTGCTTGGTGCTACTTATTACTGAGCTGTCTGTGTCCTCAGGTCTTAGCTGGCCAGCTACACTCCCACCAAAATTACCTATAATTCTATATTCTTAGTGGTAGGACTTGAACATGAATTTGAGGAATTTTCCATCAGGTTCTCAACTTCCAAGTGTCTTTTATTACTCTCAAGTAGAACAACTAACTTCTGTATAGGACGTTTCAACTTGAGTGGAGTAGTGAGAGGTTTTCCTTTTTTGACAAGTTTTGAGTCTCCTATTTGTAACAACACTTATCTTACTAGTCTGTCTTCATCCTTTTGAACTTCTAGAACTTTGGCGAATTTCCATTGACTTCTAGGTAAACCTTCGTCTTTCACTAACACTATGTCACCAACTTGGTTATTTCTTCTCGGTGTTTGCCATTTACTTCTTAGCATAGGATTGGCTAAGTACACTATCCTCCATCTATTCCAAAACTGTTCTTTTAGATATTGAACTCTTTGCCATCTCCTTTCAGCATATAAATCCTCTTTGGTGAACTTGCCAGGTGGTCGCTGTATGTAATCAGACTTAAGGTGAAGTAGAAGGTTGGGAGTTAAAGGGTCCAAACTTGTTGGATCGTTGATGTTATCAACTGTAAGTGGACGACTGTTAACAATAGACATTACTTCATAGAACAGGGTCCTAAGTAAATCATTATCTATTCTTCCGGCGTTCTTTTTCAACACTGAACTTAACACATTTCTCACAGTTCTGATTTGTCTTTCCCAAACTCCCCCTGTATGGCTTGCATGTGGAGCATTCATGTGAAAATCACACTGTTTCGCTACCAAATACTCAGTTACTTTTTCCTAATCAATCTCTTTTAGAGCTTTCTTCAATTCATTCTTTGCTCTGACAAAATTTGATCTTTGGTCAGATCTAAGCTCTCTGACAGTACCTCTAATGGCTATGAAACATCTCAAGGTGTTGATGAATGCGTCAGTTGACTAATCCTCTAACATTTCCAGATGAATTGCTCTGGAGCTCAGACATGTAAATATTAGTCCATATCTCTTGTACTCCTTGCGGTTCTATTTAGTGATGAATGGGCCACAACAATCCATTCCACTATAAAGAAATGGTGGTGATGGGTTTACACGATCTGCCGGTAAATCGTCTATTCTTTGTTCTTCTGTAGGTCTACGTGCCTTTCTGCAGACTACACATTTACTTATATACTTTGCTATAACTTTGCTTCCTTTCATTATCCAGTAACCACCTTCTCTCAAACAGCTTTGGGTAAAGCTTCTTCCCAGGTGCAAGGATTTGTTGTGGTAGTGATCAATAATCAATCTTGTGAAGCTAGAGTTTTTGGGTAGAATTGCTGGATCCTTCACTCTGCTAGGTAACAATGAATTTTCCAGTTTCCCTCCCACCTTCAGTATACCATCCTGCAGAACAAGATTAAGCTTGTACAATGGGTGGTTGTTGGGAAGCCTTTCAGGTTCTTGACTAAGTCTCTTCAACTCTTCACTGTAGAATGTCTGTTAAATGAGTCTTATGACTGTTCCTTCAGCTTTCAGTCTTTCTTCTACATTCAATGATTCCTTCTTTCTGATTCCCTTTGCCAAACGTTGAATTCGAGCTACTACGTTTATGACCGTATTCCATTTTGAACATCTGGCTAGTCTTTCAAGTATGTCATCTTGGCAGCAGTGCTCAATGTTTGTACAACTTTTACTTCTGGATCACCCATAGACAATTCTGTGTAACCTTTACTGGGTGTGATTTCCTTTTCCCAAAGGAACTCTAGGCCTGTGAACCACTTTCAATTTTTCTATTCTGTTACATTCAGGCCTCTTGAAGAATGATTTGCTGGGTTATGCTTTGTGTCAATGTGATTCTAATGTTCTGTATTTGTTTCCCGAATTTTCTCAACTCTGTTGGCAACAAAGATATGGAATCTTTGAGCTTTGTTGTTTATGTATCCTAGGACAACTTGTGAGTCTGTCCAAAAATATTCTTCATCTATTTTCAACTCCAATTCTTCTCTCAGAAACTTGCTTACTGATGCTGAAACTACAGCTGCTGTCAGTTCAAGTCTTGGTATTGTCTGAATACTGGTAGGTGCAACTCTGGCCTTCCCCATAACCATGGCACAGTGTATTTTTTCTTCTCCTATCACTTTGATGTACTGTAGGAGCAGTGACCATAACCATAACTACTGGAATCTTAAAAGTGATAAAGTTCTGTTTTCTTGTACTTTCCGAAATCATGAGGTACAAAACGTCTGGGTATCCTAACTTCTCTTAAGTTTTGCAAGTCTCTTATCCAACTCTCCCACCTTGGCCTCAAATTTTTAGGTATGGACTCGTCCCATCCCAACTTCTGTCTGGATAATTCCTGTAGTATTTATTTTGCTCTGAGTATTACTGGGGCCAATAATCCCAATGGATCATATATAGAAGCCACTGTGGAAAGAATGGTGCGTCTAGTTGCAACTTTCTCTTCAATAGATACTTCAAAGAAGAACTTGTCATTCTCTACATTCCATCTCAATCCAAGTACGTTCTGAACTGGAAGATGATCATAATTGAGATCTACATTCTTCATTGATGATGCACATTCAGAGTCACGGATGGATTCCAGTACATCTCTGTTTGAGATGAATTTATGAAGGCGCAGGTTTCCTCTTGCGCATAACTTTTGGCTTTCTTTCACTAGTTTGATTGCAGATTCTGTGGACACTAGACTTCTGAGACCATCATCTACATAAAAAAAATGTATTCAAAAAATTTGCTGCTGATGGGCAATTCTGATGGGTACTTCATATCATAATTGGCACAACCTGGACATGATGATGCTCCAAACAAGTGTACTTTCATTCTGTATTCTGCTGGCTCTGAATCTGTATCTCCGTCCTCCCACCATAGAAACCTCAGAAAGTCTCTATCTTCATTCTTCACATGAAACTGGTGGAACATCTTTTCAACGTCACAAATGACTGCTACGGGATACTTTCTGAATCTACAGAGTACTACAGACAGAGTGTTACTCCATGCAGAGTGTTTGTAAGATCTGGTCCTTTTAGTAGATGATTGTTTAATGCAACACCATTGTACTTTGCTGAGCAATCAAATACTACTCTAATCGTTAGGGATGTCCCGGCACCATTTTCTTAAGACTGAGTACGAGTACCGATACTTTTATTTAAGTACTTACCGATACCAATTACCGATACTAATTTTAACAATAAAATACACACACATGTATTTTATGACCACTGACCAACCAAAAGGCCCAAAAACAGAACTATAACATTCCAAGGAGACATTATACTGTATGGGGGCAGCCACAAGGAGACATTATACTGTATGGGGGGCAGCCACAAGGAGACATTATACTGTATGGGGGGCAGCCACAAGGAGACGTTATACTGTATGGGGGCAGCCACAAGGAGACGTTATGCTGTATGGGGGCAGCCACAAGGAGGCGTTATACTGTATGGGGGCAGCCACAAGGAGACGTTATACTGTATGGGGGGGGACACAAGGAGACATTATACTGTGTGGGGGCAGCCACAAGGAGACGTTATGCTGTATGGGGGCAGCCACAAGGAGACATTATACTGTATGGGGGGCAGCCACAAGGAGACGTTATACTGTATGGGGGCAGCCACAAGGAGACGTTATACTGTATGGGGGGCAGCCACAAGGAGATGTTATACTGTATGGGGGCAGCTACAAGGAGACGTTATACAGTATAGGGGGCAGCTACAAGGAGACGTTATACTGTATGGGGGCCACAAGGAGACGTTATACTGTATGGGGGCCACAAGGAGACGTTATACTGTATGGGGGCAGCCACAAGGAGATGTTATACAGTATGGGGGCCACAAGGAGATGTTATACTGTATGGGGGCAGCCACAAGGAGACGTTATACTGTATGGGGGCAGCCACAAGGAGACGTTATACTGTATGGGGGCAGCCACAAGGAGACGTTATACTGTATGGGGGCAGCCACAAGGAGACGTTATACTGTATGGGGGCAGCCACAAGGAGACGTTATACTGTATGGGGGCCACAAGGAGACGTTATACTGTATGGGGGCCACAAGGAGACGTTATACTGTATGGGGGCAGCCACAAGGAGATGTTATACAGTATGGGGGCCACAAGGAGATGTTATACTGTATGGGGGCAGCCACAAGGAGACGTTATACTGTATGGGGGCAGCCACAAGGAGACGTTATACTGTATGGGGGCAGCCACAAGGAGACGTTATACTGTATGGGGGCAGCCACAAGGAGACGCTACTGTAAGGAGTCAGGACAACAATTTTTGAAGCCCCTCCCTCCTCAGTATAATAGTCTTGTGGCCATTTATACAGTAATGTATATTTCTTCTTGCCCTAATGCCTGCTTTTAGAGATCAATGTGCAGCTTCCTCCATGCATTTTCGGAGTCTCCCACAGGCCTTTTCACAAACTCACAACGTCCCTTTTTGTTTTTAGCTGAAAGTAATGGCTTTCTTCTGGCCACTCTGCCATAAAGCCCAACTCTGTGGAGCGTACGGCTTATTGTCATCCTATGTACAGATACTCCAGTCTCTGCTGTGGAACTCTGCAGCTCCTCCAGGGTCACCTTAGGTCTCTGTGCTGCCTCTCTGATTAATGCCCTCCTTGCCCGGTCCGTGAGTTTTGGTGGACGGCCGTCTCTTGGCAGGTTTGCTGTTGTGCCATGTTCTTTCCATTTGGTTATGACAGATTTGTGCTCCTGCGGATCATCAAAGATTTGGATATTTTTTATAACCTAACCCTGACTTGTACTTCTCAACAACATTGTCCCTTACTTGGAGAGTTCCTTGGTCTTCATGGCAGTGTTTGGTCAGTGATGCCTCTTGCTTAGGTGTTGCAGCCTCTGGGGCCTTTCAAAAAAGGTGTGTATATGTAATGACAGATCATGTGACACTTAGATTGCACACAGGTGACATCATTTCACTAATTATGTGACTTCTGAAGGTAATTGGTTGCACCAGAGCTTTTTATCGGCTTCCTAACAAAGGGGGTGAATACATACGCACATGGCAATTTTCTGTTTTCTTTTTCTAAACAATATTTTTATTTATATCTTTTTCTCGTTTCACTTCACCGACTTAGACCATTGTGTTCTGATCCATCACATAACATTCAGATTAACAAAACATTGAACATAACAAAACACGAAAAAAAAGTCAAGGGGGGGTGAATACTTTTGGAAGGCACTGTATATCTAATATCATTTACTGCGGTTTAGATGGTTTATATTTATGTATTTATATAGGTTTTCTGCTGAATTATCTATGCACAGATCATGTGATCAGCGGTATGTGATAGATCTGTTTCCAGCGGTAACTCATTCTTATCTTTTATACATTCTGATATAACGGTTTTAGTCATGCACATATATTTTAGTTTTAATAAATCCTGCTGTCTGATACCTGTTATCTACAGTGTATGCCTTGAGCACCGACTATATAAATTTTTCATTTACTGGCAGATTCAGCTCAGGGGGTACTGGGAGCATTAGCCAAAGCACGTGGCATAACACCTTACCCATAGTATAGGGCGGTGAGCCACTGTATATAGCAGCACTATGTCTGTCCTGAAAACCTATAGATGGCATAAACAAACTGGAGGTGTAGATCGGCACCAGATTTATCACAGAGGTGCAGGCCGGATGATACATCAGTACAGGATAAGGCTACTTTCACACTCGTGTTTTGGCTTTCCGTTTGTGAGATCCGTTCAGGGCTCTCACAAGCGGTCCAAAACGGATCAGTTTTGCCCTAATGCATTCTGAATGGAAAAGGATCCGCTCAGAACGCATCAGTTTGCCTCTGATCAGTCTCCATTCCGCTCTGGAGGTGGATGCAGCATTTTGGTGTCCGTCTGACGAAGCAGAGCTTCTCTGGCACAATAGAAAACGGATCCGTCCCCCATTGACTTTCAATGGTGTTCAAGACGGATCCGTCATGGCTATAGAAGACATAATACAACCGGATCCGTTCATGGCGGATGCATGCGTTTGTATTGCTGTAACGAAAGCATGACGGATCTGTAAAAAAAAAAAGCTAATGTGAAAGTAGCCTAAGTAATGTATGTACACAGTGACTCCAGCAGCAGAATAGTGAGTGCAGCTCTGGAGTATAATACAGGATGTAGCTCAGGATCAGTACAGGATAAGTAATGTAATGTATGTACACAGTGACTCCTCTAGCAGAATAGTGAGTGCAGCTCTGAAGTATAATACAGGATGTAACTCAGGATCAGTACAGGATAAGTAATGTAATGTATGTACACAGTGACTGCACCAGCAGAATAGTGAGTGCAGCTCTGGAGTATAATACAGAATGCAACTCAGGATCAGTACAGGATAAGTAACTTATGTACACACTCACTCCACCAGCAGAATAGTGAGTGCAGCTCTGGAGTATAACACACGTTATGTACTAGTTTGGTAGTGTAACCAATTTAACCAATCACTGGCAACAGGAGTCGTCCCAGAAGATTGGAAATTAGCAAATGTTGTGCCCATTCACAAGAAAGGTAGTAGGGAGAAATCGGGCAACTATAGGCCAGTAAGCCTGACATCAATAGTGGGGACATTAATGGAAACCATACTTAAGGAGAGGATTGTGGAGCATCTAAAATCCCATAGATTAAAAGATGAAAAACAGCATGGGTTTACTTCAGGGAGATCATGTCAAACTAATCTTATTGTTTTTTTTGATTGGGTGACTAAAATAATAGATGGCGGAGGTGCAGTAGACATCGCTTATCTAGACTTTAGTAAGGCTTTTGATACTGTCCCACACAGAAGGCTTATCAATAAATTGCAGTCTTTGGACTTGGACTCCCATATTGTTGAATGAATTAGGCAGTGGCTGAGGGACAGGCAACAGAGGGTTGTAGTCAATGGAGTATATTCAGACCAAGGTCTTGTTACCAGTGGGGTACCTCAGGGATCTGTTCTGGGGCCCATATTGTTTAATATCTTTATCAGCGAAATTGCAGAAGGCCTCGATGGTAAGGTGTGTCTTTTTGCTGATGATACAAAGATATGTAACAGGGTTGATGTTCCTGGAGGGATACACCAAATGGAAAAGGACTTAGGAAAACTAGAGGAATGGTCAAAAATCTGGCAACTAAAATTTAATGTTGATAAGTGCAAGATAATGCACCTGGGGTGTAAAAACCCAAGAGCAGAATATAAAATCAGTGATACAGTCCTAACCTCAGTATCTGAGGAAAGGGATTTAGGGGTCATTATTTCAGAAGACTTAAAGGTAGGCAGACCATGTCACAGAGCAGCAGGAGATGCTAACAGAATGCTTGGGTGTATAGCAAGAGGAATTACCAGTAGAAAGAGGGAGGCGCTCATGCCGCTCTACAGAGCACTAGTGAGACCTCATCTGGAGTATTGTGCACAGTACTGGAGACCATATCTCCAGAAGGATATAGATACTCTAGAGAGAGTTCAGAGAAGAGCTACTAAACTGGTACATGGATTGCAGGATAAAACTTTCCAGGAAAGATTAAAGGACCTTAACATGTATAGCTTGGAATAAAGACGAGACAGAGGGGATATGATAGAAACTGCTAAATACATAAAGGGAATCAACAAGGTAAAAGAGGAGAGAATATTTAAAAGAAGAAAAACTGCTACAAGAGGACATAGTTTTAAACCCTGAGGAAGCCAGATTGCTCCGGCGACACGCGCTGGGCGCTTGTTATGTTTCCAGGTCCACTGCACCAGCTGGCTATGTAGGTTTGGCTCTTGATATTGGACCCTATGTTGGTCTGCCTGCATTTTGAATTCCAGTGGTCTTACCTTACCTTACATTTGCTACATGTGATTTATTGTATTGTTTTATATGCTGGTTGATTACACATATATTCAGATGTGATAAACTCAGTGGACCTGTATGTGTCGGTTACATATATTTTATTGCATACCGCACTTTGTTCCATATTGTATACAATTTTTTAATGCGTGTGTGTTGTTGTGTCTAAATAAACTTTATATATATTTTTGTATCCCTTTATGGTTGGATGTGCATTTATGGGGTGGCTCTTTTTGACTCTCTCTTGGGTCAGATAATTTGTCATATGTAATTATTCCACCCTTTGCACTCCTGTCAGTATTTGGTGTGCCCCCTGTTTCTTTAAACTCATATAGTTTTAAATTAGAGGGGCAAAGGTTTAAAGTAATATCAGGAAGTATTACTTTACTGAGAGAGTAGTGGATGCATGGAATAGCCTTCCTGCAGAAGTGGTAGCTGCAAATACAGTGGAGGAGTTTAACCACCTCCGGACCGCCTAACGCAGATGTGCGGTCCGGAGGTGGCAGCCCTGCACACAGGCGCGCGCGCTCACAGGAACGGAAGGTAAGCGAGTGGATCTCCAGCATGCCAGCGGCGATCGCTCGCTGGCAGGCTGGAGATCTGATTTTTTTAACCCCTAACAGGTATATTAGACGCTGTTTTGATAACAGCGTCTAATATACCTGCTACCTGGTCCTCTGGTGGTCCCTTTTGTTAGGATCGACCACCAGAGGACTCAGGTAGCTCAGTACAGTCGCACCAAACACCACACTACACTACACCCCCCCCCCCCCCGGCACTTATTAACCCCTTATAAACCCCTGATCACCCATGATCACCCCATATAAACTCCCTGATCACCCCCCTGTCATTGATCACCCCCCTGTCATTGATCACCCCCCTGTCATTGATCACCCCCCTGTCAGGCTCCGTTCAGCCGTCCGTTTGATTTTTACGGATCCACGGATACATGGAGCGGATCCGCAAAACGCATACGGACGTCTGAATGGAGCCTTACAGGGGGGTGATCAATGACAAGTGGGTGATCACGCATATAAACTTCCTGATCACTTCCCTGTCATTGATCACCCCTCTGTCATTGATCACCCCCCTGTAAGGCTCCATTCAGACATCCGCATGATTTTTACGGATCCACTGATACATGGATCGGATCCGCAAAAGACATGCGGACCTCTGAATGGAGCCTTACAGGGGGGTGATCAATGACAAGGGGGTGATCACGCATATAGACTTCCTGATCACTTCCCTGTCATTGATCACCCCTCTGTCATTGATCACCCCCCTGTAAGGCTCCATTCAGACATCCGCATGATTTTTACGGATCCACTGATACATGGATCGGATCCGCAAAACACATACGGACGTCTGAATGGAGCCTTACAGGGGGGTGATCAGGGAGTCTATATGGGTGATCACCCCTCTGTCATTGATCACCCCCCCCCCCCCTGTAAGGCTCCATTCAGACGTCCGCATGTGTTTTGCGGATCCGATCCATGTATCCGTGGATCCGTAAAAAATCATACGGACGTCTGAATGGAGCCTTACAGGGGGGTGATCAGGGAGTCTATATGGGTGATCACCCCTCTGTCATTGATCACCCCCCCCCCCTGTAAGGATCCATTCAGACGTCCACATGTGTTTTGCGGATCCGATCCATGTATCCGTGGATCCGTAAAAAATCATACGGACGTCTGAATGGAGCCTTACAGGGGGGTGATCAGGGAGTCTATATGGGTGATCACCCCTCTGTCATTGATCACCCCCCCCTGTAAGGCTCCATTCAGACGTCCGCATGTGTTTTGCGGATCCGATCCATGTATCCGTGGATCCGTAAAAAATCATACGGACGTCTGAATGGAGCCTTACAGGGGGGTGATCAGGGAGTCTATATGGGTGATCACCCCTCTGTCATTGATCACCCCCCCCCCCCTGTAAGGCTCCATTCAGACGTCCGCATGTGTTTTGCGGATCCGATCCATGTATCCGTGGATCCGTAAAAAATCATACGGACGTCTGAATGGAGCCTTACAGGGGGGTGATCAGGGAGTCTATATGGGTGATCACCCCTCTGTCATTGATCACCCCCCCCCTGTAAGGCTCCATTCAGACGTCCGCATGTGTTTTGCGGATCCGATCCATGTATCCGTGGATCCGTAAAAAATCATACGGACGTCTGAATGGAGCCTTACAGGGGGGTGATCAGGGAGTCTATATGGGTGATCACCCCTCTGTCATTGATCACCCCCCCTGTAAGGCTCCATTCAGACGTCCGCATGTGTTTTGCGGATCCGATCCATGTGTCCATGGATCCGTAAAAATCATACGGACGTCTGAATGGAGCCTTACAGGGGGGGTGATCAGTGACAGGGGGGTGATCACCCTGATCACCCCCTGTCATTGATAACCCCCCTGTAAGGCTCCATTCAGACGTCCGCATGTGTTTTGCGGATCCGATCCATGTATCCATGGATCCGTAAAAATCATACGGACGTCTGAATGGAGCCTTACCAGGGGGGTGATCAGTGACAGGGGGTGATCAGGGAGTCTATATGGGTGATCACCCCCCTGTCATTGATCACCCCCCTGTCATTGATCACTCCCCCTGTAAGGCTCCATTCAGACATTTTTTTGGCCCAAGTTAGCGGAAATTTTTTGTTTGTTTTTGTTTTTTCTTACAAAGTCTCATATTCCACTAACTTGTGTCAAAAAATAAAATCTCCCATGAACTCACCATACCCCTCACGGAATCCAAATGCGTAAACATTTTTAGACATTTATATTCCAGACTTCTTCTCACGCTTTAGGGCCCCTAAAAAGCCAGGGCAGTATAAATACCCCACATGTGATCCCATTTCGGAAATAAGACACCCCAAGGTATTCGCTGAGGGGCATATTGAGTCCATTAGAGATTTAAATTTTTGTCCTAAGTTAGCGGAAAGTGAGACTTTGTGA
Organism: Bufo gargarizans; assembly: GCF_014858855.1. Lineage (NCBI taxonomy): Eukaryota > Metazoa > Chordata > Amphibia > Anura > Bufonidae > Bufo > Bufo gargarizans. The sequence goes on along the minus strand of NC_058083.1, from coordinate 46,596,015 downwards.
GAAAAAAACAAAAAAAATCAATTTCCGCTAACTTATGCAAAAAAAAAAAAATTTCTATGAACTCGCCAGGCCCCTCATTGAATACCTTGGGGTGTCTTCTTTCCAAAGTGGGGTCACATGTGGGGTATTTATACTGCCCTGGCTTTTTAGGGGCCCGAAAGTGTGAGAAGAAGTCTGGGATCCAAATGTCTAAAAATGCCCTCCTAAAAGGAATTTGGGCACCTTTGCGCATCTAGGCTGCAAAAAAGTGTCACACATCTGGTATCGCCGTACTCAGGAGAAGTTGGGCAATGTGTTTTGGGGTGTCATTTTACATATACCCATGCTGGGTGAGAAAAATATCTTGGTCAAATGCCAACTTTGTATAAAAAAAATGGGAAAAGTTATCTTTTGCCAAGATATTTCTCCCACCCAGCATGGGTATATGTAAACTGACACCCCAAAACACATTGCCCAACTTCTCCTGAGTACGGCGATACCAGATGTGTGACACTTTTTTGCAGCCAAGGTGGGCAAAGGGGCACATATTCCAAAGAGCACCTTTCGGATTTTGCAGGCTATTTTTTACAGATTTTGATTGCAAAGTACTTCTTACACATTTGGGCCCCTAAATTGCCAGAACAGTATAACTACGCCACAAGTGACCCCATTTTGGAAAGAAGACACCCCAAGGTATTCCGTGAGGGGCATGGCGAGTTCCTAGAATTTTTTATTTTTTGTCACAAGTTAGCGGAAAATGATGATTTTTTTTTTTTTTTTTTTTTCCTTACAAAGTCTCATATTCCACTAACTTGCGACAAAAAATAAAAAATTCTAGGAACTCACCGTGCCCCTCACGGAATACCTTGGGGTGTCTTCTTTCCAAAATGGGGTCACTTGTGGCGTAGTTATACTGCCCTGGCAATTTAGGGGCCCAAATGTGTGAGAAGTACCTTGCAATCAAAATGTGTAAAAAATGGCCTGCAAAATCCGAAAGGTGCACTTTGGAATATGTGCCCCTTTGCCCACCTTGGCAGCAAAAAAGTGTGACACATCTGGTATCGCCGTACTCAGGAGAAGTTGGGCAATGTGTTTTGGGGTGTCATTTTACATATACCCATGCTGGGTGAGAAAAATATCTTGGTCAAATGCCAACTTTGTATAAAAAAATGGGCAAAGTTGTCTTTTGCCAAGATATTTCTCTCACCCAGCATGGGTATATGTAAAATGACACCCCAAAACACATTCCCCAACTTCTCCTGAGTACGGCGATACCAGATGTGTGACACTTTTTTGCTGCCAAGGTGGGCAAAGGGGCACATATTCCAAAGTGCACCTTTCGGATTTCACCGGTCATTTTTTACACATTTTGATTGCAAAGTTCTTCTCACACATTTGGGCCCCTAAATTGCCAGGGCAGTATAACTACCCCACAAGTGACCCCATTTTGGAAAGAAGACACCCCAAGGTATTCTGTGAGGGGCATGGCGAGTTCCTAGAATTTTTTAATTTTTTGTCGCAAGTTAGTGGAATATGAGACTTTGTAAGAAAAAAAATAAAATAAAAAAATCATCATCATTTTCCGCTAACTTAATAAAAAATAAAGTTCTATGAACTCACTATGCCCATCAGCGAATACCTTAGGGTGTCTACTTTCCGAAATGGGGTCATTTGTGGGGTTTTTCTACTGTCTGGGCATTGTAGATCCTCAGGAATCGTGACGGTGCTCAGAAAGTCAGAGCCGTTTCAAAAAGCGGAAATTCACATTTTTGTACCTTAGTGTGTAAACGCTAAAACTTTTACCCAAACCATTTTTTTTTTGCCCAAACATTTTTTTTTATCAAAGACATGTAGAACAATAAATTTGGCGAAAAATTTATATATGGATGTCGTTTTTTTTGCAAAATTTTACAGCTGAAAGTGAAAAATGTCATTTTTTTGCAAAAAAATCGTTACATTTTGATTAATAACAAAAAAAGTAAAAATGTCAGCAGCAATAAAATACCACCCAATGAAAGCTCTATTAGTGAGAAGAAAAGGAGGTAAAATTCATTTGGGTGGTAAGTTGCATGACCGAGCGATAAACGGTGAAAGTAGTGTAGTGCCGAAGTGTAAAAAGTGCTCTGGTCATGAAGGGGGTTTCAGCTAGCGGGGCTGAAGTGGTTAAGCATGCATGGGATAGGCATAAGGCCATCCTTCATATAAGATAGGGCCAGGGGCTATCCATAGTATTTAGTATATTGGGCAGACTAGATGGGCCAAATGGTTCTTATCTGCCGACTGTCACAACCAGACAGCTGAGAAGCTCTGACAGAGGCCTTTCAGAACCTCCTCTTTGAGTTTCTGTGTTGTGGTATTCAGCTCCTCCTCTCATTAGCGTCTCTCAGCTGTTATGTGTTGGACTAATTGTTTCCCTTTAAATTCTTCCCCAGAATGCTTTTCTGGGCGGCTTATATTTCTTCCTGGAGTATGTGTGCTTGCCCATCTGGTTCTCCTCTCCTCCACAAAGTTAAGTGTTACACTGTTATCTGTTATTTTCTGTTTGCTGGATCCCAGGTGACCCTGACTCCCTCCGTGTCTGGTGTAGGGAGCCGGTGGTCGTGTCCCCTCACTATTGTAGGGTGCTCAGGGCTTTATAGTCAAGGTTCGTGGATATGCATACCTCCACCATTCGGATCTATGCATAGGCTGAGCAGCCAGGGAAAGTGCCAGGTCTTCTACAGGGGTCTCCCTTTCGTTCCTTAGCTTTTGGATCCAGCGAGTCATTTATGCATGTTGTTTTGCCTTGTTACCTGTACACATTCCGTGACATTATAAGCCGCCAAAACCGTCTTAAGCATGGATCCGGTTTCACTTTTGGCTGAACGCTTCCAGGGTCTTTCATTGGAGGTAGCTGACCTCCGTAAGACTTTTTCTCAGCTTCAAGTGACCGGTTCAGCTTGCGTTCATGGAGCTTGTTCTGAGCCTAAGATCTCGCTCCCGGATACGTTCTCCGGGGGTAGTGAGAATTTTGTGCGTTTTAGAGAGGCTTGCAAACTCCATTTTCGCCTTCTTCCCCATTCTTCTGGTGATGAGGAACGGAGGGTGGGGATCATTATATCGCTGCTCAGGGGTAACGCTCAGTCCTGGGCCTTTTCGCTGCCGGAGGGGGCACGGCCCCTCCGTTCAGTGGATGAATTCTTTTTAGCCCTGGGTCAGATATATGATGATCCGGATCGTATTGCTCTGGCGGAGTCTAGACTACGTCTCCTATGCCAGGGTAAACAATCCGCAGAAATATACTGCTCAGAATTTCGGAGTTGGGCAGCTGATACTGGTTGGAATGATGCTGCACTCCGAAGTCAATTTTGCCATGGTCTTTCAGAGGGATTGAAAGATGCATTTGCCTTTCATGAAAGGCCTATTTCTTTGGACTCTGCTATGTCTCAGGCCGTTCGTATTGACAGGCGTCTTAGAGAGAGAGGAGAGATCTCTCCTTCCTGTCATACTCGGTCCCAGGACTGTGCAGCGGTCCCATTCTCTGCGCAGGGGTCTCAGTCGCTGTCAGCCCCTTCTGAGCAGGAGCCCATGCAGCTGGGGTTGATTGCTTCTGACAATAGAAGATTCAGCCCGCATGGGAGGGTTTGTTTTTGTTGTGGAGGTATTAATCATTTGGCAAATATTTGTCCCTCTAGGAGATTCAGGCAGTTCTCTGGGTATAATAAAGAAACAAAGAGGAAAAAATCTTTAAAAAATGTTCCGTCTGTTACTATTGGCAGGATTGAGGCGGAGATTGAAGATTTTCCGTTTGCTTGTAGTTCCCGTTTTGTCCTGCCGGCTAGGGTGGCACTAGAGAGCAAGAACATTTTTTGTGAGATTTTTGTGGATAGTGAAGCAGCGGTCAATCTCATTGATAATCACTTTGCGATAACTCATGGATTCCAGGTGCGCACTTTGAGAAAGGATATTCCTGTATTTGCTATCGATTCCGCTCCACTTTCTCAGAAATCATTAAAGGGCATAGTTCACAATATCCGTTTAATTGTGAGTGATGCTCATGTTGAGGATGTGTCATGTTTCGTCCTTAGCGGTTTGCCCACCCCGCTGGTGTTGGGGCTGCCCTGGCTCACTAAACATAACCCCACCATTGATTGGCAAGCGAAGCAAATAAATGGTTGGAGTGACTTTTGCAGAGAGAATTGCCTCATGACATCTGTTTCTGAGGTTGCTACTAAGACTGTACCATCTTTTCTCTCTGAATTTTCGGATGTCTTCTCTGAGAGTGGAGTTCAGGATTTGCCCCCGCACAGGGAGTACGATTGCCCTATTAATCTCATCCCAGACGCCAAGCTGCCTAAATCTCGTTTATACAATCTTTCCCAACCTGAGAGGATCGCTATGCGTGCTTATATCTCTGAGAGTCTGAGAAAGGGACACATACGACCCTCGAAGTCACCTGTTGCCGCTGGTTTTTTCTTTGTTAAGAAAAAAGATGGTTCTTTAAGACCTTGTCTGGATTTCAGGGAGCTGAACAATATCACAATTCGTGACCCTTATCCGCTTCCTCTGATCCCGGACCTGTTTAACCAGGTTGTTGGGGCTAAAGTCTTTTCCAAATTAGATTTAAGAGGGGCATACAACCTGGTCAGGGTCAGAGAAGGGGACGAATGGAAGACGGCCTTCAATACCCCTGAGGGCCATTTTGAAAACTTGGTTATGCCTTTTGGTTTGATGAATGCCCCAGCCGTTTTCCAGCATTTCGTGAACAGCATTTTTTATCATTTGATGGGAAAATTTGTATTGGTGTATTTGGATGACATTTTGATTTTTTCTCCCGATTTCAAAACTCATAAGGAACATTTACGTCAGGTCTTGCTCATCCTGCGGGAGAATAAATTATATGCGAAACTGGAAAAATGTGTGTTTGCGGTTCCAGAAATTCAATTTCTGGGGTTTCTTCTCTCCGCTTCTGGTTTTCGCATGGACCCAGAGAAGGTCCGCGCTGTGCTTGAGTGGGAGCTTCCTGAGAATCAAAAGGCGCTGATGCGTTTTTTGGGCTTTGCCAATTATTACAGGAAGTTCATCTTGAATTATTCTTCTATTGTTAAACCACTCACTGATATGACCAGAAAGGGGGTAGATTTTTCTTCTTGGTCAGTAGAGGCGCGTAAGGCTTTTTCTGATATCAAGGAGAGTTTTGCTTCCGCTCCCATCTTGGTGCAACCTGATGTTTCGTTACCCTTCATAGTTGAGGTTGATGCTTCTGAGGTGGGTGTGGGGGCGGTCTTGTCTCAGGGTTCCTCTCCTGCCAATTGGCGACCGTGTGCCTTTTTCTCAAGAAAACTCTCCTCCGCAGAGAGAAATTACGATGTGGGAGATAGGGAATTGTTGGCCATCAAGTTGGCTTTTGAGGAATGGCGCCATTGGCTAGAGGGAGCCAGACACCCTATTACCGTATTTACTGACCATAAAAATCTGGCCTACTTGGAGTCAGCCAAGCGTCTGAACCCGAGACAGGCCAGATGGTCGTTGTTCTTTTCTAGGTTTAATTTTGTTGTCACGTTCCGCCCTGGAGTTAAGAATGTGAAGGCAGATGCACTGTCACGTTGTTTTCCGGGAGGCGGGAATTTTGAAGACCCGGGTCCCATTTTGGCTGAAGGTGTGGTGGTCTCTGCTCTTTTTCCTGAATTGGAGGCAGAGGTGCAGGCAGCCCAGTCAGAGGCTCCTGATCTTTGTCCTCCTGGGAGGTTGTTTGTGCCTCTCGCTTTAAGACACAAGATTTTTAAAGAACACCACGATACGGTCCTTGCTGGGCACCCGGGGGTAAGAGCCACACTGGATCTCATCGCTCGGAGATTCTGGTGGCCTGCGCTTCGTAAGTCGGTTGAGGGTTTTGTGGCAGCCTGCGAGACTTGCGCTCGTGCCAAAGTCCCTCATTCACGGCCATCAGGTCCTCTCCTTCCCTTACCCATTCCTTCCCGTCCTTGGACACATCTGTCCATGGACTTTATCACGGACCTGCCTCGTTCCTCGGGGAAGACTGTGATTCTGGTGGTGGTGGACCGTTTTAGCAAAATGGTGCATTTCATCCCTTTTCCTGGTTTGCCCAATGCTAAGACGCTGGCGCAGGCATTTGTTGATCACATTGTCAAATTGCACGGTATTCCTTCAGACATAGTCTCTGATAGGGGCACGCAGTTTGTTTCCAGATTCTGGAAGGCTTTCTGTTCTCGCTTGGGGGTTCGGTTGTCATTCTCTTCTGCTTTCCACCCGCAGTCGAATGGCCAGACGGAGCGCGTCAATCAGAATCTGGAGACATATCTGCGCTGTTTTGTGGCGGAGAATCAAGAGGATTGGTGTTCTTTTTTGTCCCTTGCTGAGTTTGCTTTAAATAACCGTCGTCAGGAGTCCTCTGATAAGTCACCATTTTTTGGTGCATATGGGTTTCATCCACAGTTTGGGACTTTCTCGGGAGAGGGGTCTTCTGGTTTACCTGATGAGGACAGATTCTCCTCGTCTTTGTCATCTATTTGGCAAAAGATTCAAGATAATCTAAAGAGCATGAGTGAGAGATATAAGCGTGTGGCTGATAAGAGACGTGTGCTTGGTCCGGACCTGAATGTTGGTGATCTGGTGTGGTTGTCTACCAAGAATATCAAATTGAAGGTTCCCTCCTGGAAGTTGGGTCCGGACTCCTAGGTTTATTGGGCCTTACAAAATCCTGTCTGTCATCAATCCTGTTGCATACCGTCTTGATCTTCCTCAGACTTGGAAGATCCATAATGTTTTTCATAAGTCCTTATTGAAACCTTATGTTCAACCCATTGTACCCTCGCCTTTGCCTCCTCCTCCGATTATGGTTGATGGGAATCTTGAATTTCAGGTCTCTAGGATTGTGGATTCTCGTCTTGTCCGCGGTTCTCTTCAGTACCTTGTTCACTGGGAGGGGTATGGTCCTGAGGAGAGGATGTGGGTCTCAGTGACGGACATTAAAGCCTCTCGTCTCATCAAGGCTTTCCATAGGTCCCATCCTGAGAAGGTGGGTTCTGAGTGTCCGGAGTCCACTCGTAGAGGGAGGGGTACTGTCACAACCAGACAGCTGAGAAGCTCTGACAGAGGCCTTTCAGAACCTCCTCCTTGAGTTCTGTGTTGTGGTATTCAGCTCCTCCTCTCATTAGCGTCTCTCAGCTGTTATGTGTTGGACTAATTGTTTCCCTTTAAATTCTTCCCCAGAATGCTTTTCTGGGCGGCTTATATTTCTTCCTGGAGTATGTGTGCTTGCCCATCTGGTTCTCCTCTCCTCCACAAAGTTAAGTGTTACACTGTTATCTGTTATTTTCTGTTTGCTGGATCCCAGGTGACCCTGACTCCCTCCGTGTCTGGTGTAGGGAGCCGGTGGTCGTGTCCCCTCACTATTGTAGGGTGCTCAGGGCTTTATAGTCAAGGTTCGTGGATATGCATACCTCCACCATTCGGATCTATGCATAGGCTGAGCAGCCAGGGAAAGTGCCAGGTCTTCTACAGGGGTCTCCCTTTCGTTCCTTAGCTTTTGGATCCAGCGAGACATTTATGCATGTTGTTTTGCCTTGTTACCTGTACACATTCCGTGACACCGACACTTTCTATGTTTCTATGTAAGGTTTTTGTAAGGTAACTCAGCTTTTTATGTTGATTATTTCTATAAGGAGACTGTGGGGATCAGAGATGGACATTTGTGTTGCTGTTGATATGATGTTGGTTATAAATGTGTCTAAGTTACTATTTTTTCTCTCCAGGTCATGTCCAATATAGCCATCTACCTGTGTACAATCACTGTCGGTATAATGTCCTACTACATGGCGGATCGTAAACATCGGAAGGCCTTCCTTGAAGCACGTCAGTCCCTGGAAGTCAAACTGAATCTGGAAGAGCAAAGTCAGCAACAGGTAGGGCTGTTATATTCACACAGGGAGTCCTTGCTGGTATGGGACTACCTGTATCCCACTTTATGAGCCATACTGGAGAAGGTTGTTTCCACAAAAAGTGGGGGCATATTGTAACTAAAATGTCATTAAAATGGTTGTCTCAGGAAGGCAGTCTCACTCCATACGACCTTTACGGCATATGGACATCATAAAGAGGAGCCCACCACTTGGGACCACTGAGCAACTGCTGGGGCCCATGTAGTTCTTCTGGTGGGCCCATGTAGTTCTTCTGGTGGTCACAAGCAGTTCTTCAGGAGGGCCCATGCAGCTCTTCAGGTGGGCCCATGAAGTTTTTCAGGTGGGTCCCTGAAGTCCGTATGGTGGGCCCATGAAGTTCCTCAGGGGGGCCCATGCAATTCTTTAGGTGGACCTATGCACTTTTTTAGCTGGGTCCATGAAGTTCTTCAGGTGGGCCCATAAAATTATGCAAGTGTTCCCATAAAGTTCTTCAGTTGGTCCCATAAAGTTCATCAGGTGGGCCCATGAAAATATCACATAGTTCTTAACATCACCGATTGCCGCTGATGGCATTTCTCCACTGGTCTCTATATTTTTCTGTGGCAGTGACCTTCTTCAGGATTGAGTAATTTTTTTTTGTCTACTTGCGGAGAATGTACGCGACATTACTGTCTGGGACTTCTTTCACTTTCCCATAGCAACAAATCAGAGCTCAGCTTTCATTTACCAAGAGTAGTTAAAGAAATCTGAGCTGAGCTCTGATTCGTGGCTATAATCAACAAAGGTCAGTTTTACTGTCGGACAGTGTTGATAAATTAGGCCTTCTAGAGCTTTACTGGGGCCTGATTGATGTTATTAGGCGCACAAGGTTTGGAGAAACCCTTCATGCCCATATTTTACCTCTCACACCGACCCTCCAGCACCCTCCTCTGAGTTACACTTCAAGAGTCAGAGTCCACAGGCAGGAAATGGAATCTATAAGTGGATTAGTCATCTTCTCTCGTCATCCCTTTCTCCATGGCCTGCCAGACCATGCATTATTCCAGATATAACCATCATTTGAGGACCCCCGGGAGGTAGCAATGCTCAGCTACAAGGAGTGCCGTGCAGAGCTGAGATACGGGGTCCTGGATGCAGAATAGTTCAAATTTTTCTGACATAAATTGAAATTATCTTTAGCATTTTCCGCTCTTGTTCTTTTCCTTTTATGACCTTCAAATATTTGTCAAGCTCAGTGGGAAATCGACGTAGCTGATGTAGACCGCGTGGTTTATATTAAGAAATCTTATAAGGGTTGCTGTCAAGTTCAGCTGTATCCATGAGCTGTAGGCACATCTGCCCTGCATTGTGTGGTAATGGTCTCCAAAGTCCTCCCAGGTTGCTGTATCTCCGTCTTCGCAACCATCTGCACTGCCTCTCTCTCCTGAGTGGTGGTAAGCCCTTCCTCGTGACACAGTATTGCTGGCTGGTCTTGGCCACGATACATGGGCCACAGCTGCTATCAGGATGCATGGGCTAGGAAGCTATCTTCTACCCCTGTGAACCAGTCTCAACTCCTCTGCAGTGCTCAGCCACATCTACTGCTAGCTAGCTACACGCAGGAATCTGCAGCATCTCCCAGCTCTCACCACTTCTATGTCCCATTCTATGTTCCCATATAGTAGTTATATTCTTGTACATAAGAGCAGTATTATAGTAGTTATATTCTACTACATAGGAGGCAGTATTATAGTAGTTATATTCTTGTACATAGGAGCAGTATTATAGTAGTTATATTCTTGTACATAGAAGGCAGTATTATAGTAGTTATATTCTTGTACATGGGACAGTATTATAGTAGTTATATTCTTGTACATAGGAGGCAGTACTATAGTAGTTATATTCTTGTACATAGGAGGCAGTATTATAGTAGTTATATTCCTGTATGTAGAAGCAGTATTATAGTATAGTAGTTATATTCTTGTACATAGGAGCAGTATTATAGTAGTTATATTCTTGTACATAGGAGCAGTATTATAGTAGTTATATTCTTTTGCATAGGAGGCAGTATTATAGTAGTTATATTCTTGTACACAGGAGCAGTATTATAATAGTTATATTCTTGTACATTGGAGCAGTATTATAGTAGTTATATTCTTGTACATAGGAGCAGTATTTTAGTAGTTTTTTTATTTATATTTTGTACATAGAAACTTGTATAGTAAAGATTTTCTACTTATCTCGTCAGAACAATATCTGAATGAACGGCTGGAACACACAGCTGCTGCTCTCTGCCGTTATGTAAACTTTATGGCATAGGGCTGCCTAAATGTTTAATGAAGAGCTGTATTGTTTATGTTATGACTGAGGCTTGGAATTTTGCTGACATTTTCGTTAGTCATCCTTCCAGCATCATACAAATTCAGAAACTTAAAACTAACATTGACCATTAGAGTGCTAAACTAGTCGTATTATTTTTTTAAGGAGCAGTATTATAGTATTTATGTTATTGTACATAGGAGCAGTATTATAGAAGTTATATTCTTGTACTGTACATAAGATGCAGTATTATAGTAGTTATATTCTTGTACTGTACATAGGAGGCAGTATTATAGTAGCTATATTCTTGTACATAGGAGCAGTATTATACTAGTTATATTCTTGCACATAGGAGGCAGTATTATAGTAGTTATATTCTTGTACATAGAAGGCAGTATTATAGTAGTTATATTCTTGTACATAGGAGCAGTATTATAGTAGTTATATTCTTGTATATAGGAGCAGTATTATAGTATTTATATTCTTGTACATATGAGCAGTATTATAGTAGTTATATTCTTGTACATAGGAGCAGTATTATAGTAGTTATATTCTTGTACATATGAGCAGTATTATAGTAGTTATATTCTTGTACATAGGAGCAGTATTATAGTAGTTATATTCTTGTACATAGGAGCAGTATTATAGTAGTTATATTCTTGTACATAGGAGGCAGTATTATAGTAGTTATATGCCAGGGGGAGAAAAACAGAACTGGATCGCACATCCACAATGCTATGCTTTGATCTAATCAAACTCGCTTCTCAGCGCCATGTTGAAGTGTACAGCCCCCCATACTGCATGTTGTACAAGAGGCATTAGTGTACATTTTGATCAAAAGGCATAAGCCCACTCACCACGCCAAGGTCACCTCTTTGAGTGGGACCTACTCTGACAATAAGGCGCAGCGCAGTGCGGTGACAAAGCGGCACTGCCCTAGTAGGCGGCGGGACCCAGGGGTCAAACAGCAACCCTACTGTCTGACAATGCCACCCATGGCACTGGGTCCCACCAACCCACCAGTACAGCACCTGGCATAGTATTATAGTAGTTATATTCTTGTACATAGGAGCAGTATTATAGTAGTTATATTCTTGTACATAGGAGCAGTATTATAGTAGTTATATTCTTGTACATAGGAGGCAGTATTATAGTAGTTATATTCTTGTACATATGAGCAGTATTATAGTAGTTATATTCTTGTACATAGGAGCAGTATTATAGTAGTTATATTCCTGTACATAGGAGCAGTATTATAGTAGTTATATACTTGTGCATAGGAGGCAGTATTATAGTAGTTATATTCCTGTATGTAGAAGCAGTATTATAGTAGTTATAGTCTTGTACATAGGAGGCAGTATTATAGTAGTTATATTCTTGTACATAGGAGCAGTATTATAGTAGTTATATTCTTGTACATAGGAGCAGTATTATAGTAGTTATATTCTTGTACATAGGAGCAGTATTATAGTAGTTATATTCTTGTACATAGGAGCAGTATTATAGTAGTTATATTCTTGTATATAGGAGCAGTATTATAGTAGTTATATTCTTGTACATAGGAGCAGTATTATAGTAGTTATATTCTTGTACATAGGAGGCAGTATTATAGTAGTTATATTCTTGTACATAGGAGCAGTATTATAGTAGTTATATTCTTGTACATAGGAGCAGTATTATAGTAGTAATATTCTTGTACATAGGAGGCAGTATTATAGTAGTTATATTCTTGTACATAGGAGCAGTATTATAGTAGTTATAGTCTTGTACATAGGAGGCAGTATTATAGTAGTTATATTCTTGTACATAGGAGCAGTATTATAGTAGTTATATTCTTGTACTTATGAGCAGTATTATAGTAGCTATATTATTGTGACACATGAAACTGTCTTTCATTGGCAGCACAACTCCCTGCTGACAAAAATTGCTAAATTATATGGCAACAAACGATCCTAGTAATGATCATTCAGTCCTAGGTAGCCCGATCCTGAAGCAAAGAAGAGGACACTAGGATAGGTATGAAGCCATAGGTTTTCCATCATTACCAGCTCTCTCGGGCCATGTAATAGAGCCTTTACCGGTCAGATTGCCCTGATTGGCCTGCATAGTATATGATACCTAGTTATAGATTATTTGATGAGGACGGTGCACTGTGTCCTCATGCCGCGCGCCTCGTGACTGCCCATTGTTTGTAGTGTTATTATACAGCCCGCTTCCCGCTCCTCTATTTGCCAGGCTCTGTCCTTTGCACCTTCTAAATATGTTTCATCGTGTCTGTACAAACAGAGGAACACGCGGCGTCCATCTCTAACAATGGGACCGCGGCAGATGTTTTTTTCTCGGAATACACAGGATACCAGATTCTGTGTTATTTTCTGAGATGTTGCATCTTTTCTTGCATAGGAAAATATGCACTAAAAAGTTAGTGAACCCTTTAGAATGGCCTTGATTTCTGCACTGTGTGCTCTCATCGTTATCACAATCATAGACAAACACAATGTAACTAAACTAATTACCAATCTTGTCTTATATTACATTGAGAAAACATCCAAAGTGTCGGGAGAAAAAGTAAGTGAACCCTTGATTATAATAACATGTAGACCACCCTAAGTAGACAAGTAAATCAGCTAAAGAATGGTTGAAACAGAAGAGGACTTGTGCTTTGGCCTTATCTGAGTCCTGACTTTAACCCTGTGGCAAGACGTCCCCAAAATACTCAGGATCTGAAGCACATTTGTAGGGAGGAACGGTCCAAAATTCCTACTGGCCGTTGAGCAAATCTTATTTAAAGGTACAGAATATGGTTGGTGGAGCCGATTACTGCTAAAGGCGGTCTACAGTTTGTTCAATTCAGGGGTTCACTTACTTTTTCTCCCTGCACTGTGGAAGTTTACTTAATGTGTTCAATGAAATACATGAACAGTAAAACTGCTTGTGTTATTAGTTACTTACATTGTGTTTGTCTGTAATCGGGAATCATTCGATAATAATCAGACACTTTTTATTATCAAAAGCAAAATTCCAGATAATTCCAATAAGTGCAGTCACCTTTTATTCATATCAGGATGGTCAAGAGTCTTTTACTGGACAATCCCGCAGGCGAGACTGATACTGCAGTCACCCGCTCAATGGTAGTTCTATCTTTCTATCTACATTTTTCTTTAAATTAATAATTCTGTATGAGGATTTACAGATTGAGATGATAGATAGATCCTCTTAACTCCTGCTCCCTCCTGACCTCTGCTCCCTCCTGACCTCTGCTCCCTCCTGACCTCTGCTCCCTCCTGACCTCTGCTCTCTCCTGACCTCTGCTCCCTCCTGACCTCTGCTCCCTCCTGACCTCTGCTCCCTCCTGACCTCTGCTCCCTCCTGACCTCTGCTCCCTCTTGACCTCTGCTCCCTCCTGACCTCTGTTCTCTCCTGACCTCTGCTCCCTCCTGACCTCTGCTCCCTCCTGACCTCTGCTACCTCCTGACCTCTGCTACCTCCTGGCCTCTGCTCCCTCCTGACCTCTGCTCCCTCCTGACCTCTGTTCTCTCCTGACCTCTGCTACCTCCTGACCTCTGCTCCCTCCTGACCTCTGCTACCTCCTGACCTCTGCTACCTCCTGGCCTCTGCTCCCTCCTGACCTCTGCTCCCTCCTGACCTCTGTTCTCTCCTGACCTCTGCTACCTCCTGACCTCTTCTCCCTCCTGACCTCTGTTCTCTCCTGACCTCTGCTCCCTCCTGACCTCTGTTCTCTCCTGACCTCTGTTCTCTCCTGACCTCTGCTCTCTCCTGACCTCTGCTCCCTCCTGACCTCTGCTCCCTCCTGACCTCTGTTCTCTCCTGACCTCTGTTCTCTCCTGACCTCTGCTCCCTCCTGACCTCTGCTCCCTCCTGACCTCTGCTCCCTCCTGACCTCTGCTCTCTCCTGACCTCTGTTCTGTCCTGACCTCTGTTCTCTCCTGACCTCTGCTCCCTCCTGACCTCTGTTCTCTCCTGACCTCTGTTCTCTTCTGACCTCTGTTCTCTCCTGACCTCTGCTCCCTCCTGACCTCTGCTCCCTCCTGACCTCTGCTCCCTCCTGACCTCTGTTCTCTCCTGACCTCTGTTCTCTCCTGACCTCTGTTCTGTCCTTACCTCTGCTCCCTCCTGATCTCTGCTTTGTGCGGAGCTCTGCTCCCTCCTGATCTCTGCTCCCTCCTGACCTCTGCTCTCTCCTGACCTCTGCTCTCTCCTGACCACTGTTCTCTCCTGACCTCTGCTTCTTCCTGACCTCTGCTTCTTCCTGACCTCTGCTCTCTCCTGACAGATGCTCTCTCCTGACAGATGCTCTCTCCTGACCTCTACTCCCTTATGACCTCTGCTCTCTCCTGACCTCTGCTCCCTTCTGACCTCTGCTTTCTCCTGACCTCTGCTTTCTCCTGACCTCTGCTTTCTCCTGACCTCTGCTTTCTCCTGACCTCTGCTCTTTCCTGACCGATGCTCTTTCCTGACCGATGCTCTCTCCTGACCTCTACTCCCTTATGACCTCTGCTCTCTCCTGACCTCTGCTCCCTTCTGACCTCTGCTTTCTCCTGACCTCTGCTTTCTCCTGACCTCTGCTTTCTCCTGACCTCTGCTTTCTCCTGACCTCTGCTCTTTCCTGACCGATGCTCTTTCCTGACCGATGCTCTCTCCTGACCTGTGCTCCCTCCTGACCTCTGCTCCCTCCTGACCTCTGCTCTCTCCTGACTTATGTTCCCTCCTGACCTTTGCTTTGTGCTGACCTCTGCTCCCTCCTTAACTCTGCTCTGTGCGGACCTCTGTTCTCTCCTGACCTCTACTCCCTTATGACCTCTGCTCTCTCCTGACCTCTGCTCCCTCCTGACCTCTGCTTTCTCCTGACCTCTGCTTTCTCCTGACCTCTGCTTTCTCCTGACCTCTGCTTTCTCCTGACCTCTGCTCTCTCCTGACCTCTGCTCCCCCCTGACCTCTGCTCGCTCCTGGCCTCTGCTCCCTCCTGACCTCTCCTAATGTAATGCTTTTTTTCTGTGTTCAGAGAACGTTAGGATTTGAGGTATAATGACACAATGTCAGGGATGTTATGAAGGACACAGTTCTAGGAAATATTCTGAGGTCAGGGCAGCATTGTTTCATCTATAAATCACTGCGAAAGGTGCACCACAATGATAGGCAATTGACAACTATGGCCAATCCCTCAGGCTGATGTTAAGAACTGAGACTGTAGCCAATGTATTCCAGTCAGGAACACATCGGAGCCCCCGTGCACCACCGTCAAGGTATCTCCGTGTGGCACGGGTCCTACCACCAGACTACCTACGGTGTGTGAACACGGTCTGAGAGGTGCTAAGATACAACTCACAGCCAGGCTCCCACATACCTCCATAGTGAGATCACTCAGGCAGTGGGAGAGATGATAAGGCTGCGAGCCCCACCTATAACAGGCCACGTGACACAGGCCACCAGGGGCATTGTTTCATCTAGTGTCCACGATGTGAGTGTATGTGTGATGTGTGTGGGAATAAATGTGCTCTATGTGCTATATGTGAGTATATATGTGCTGTGTATATCTGTATGTGAGTATATATGTGCTGTGAATATCTGTATGTGAGTATATATGTGCTGTGTATATCTGTATGTGAGTATATATGTGCTGTGTATATCTGTATGTGAGTATATATGTGCTGTGTATATCTGTATGTGAGTATATATGTGCTGTGAATATCTGTATGTGAGTATATATGTGCTGTGTATATCTGTATGTGAGTATATATGTGCTATGAATATCTGTATGGGAGTATATATGTGCTGTGTATATCATTATGTGAGTATATATGTGGTGTATATATTGTTATGTGACTATATATGTGCTGTGTATACCTTTATGTGAGGCGTGGTGTGTGGATGTGTGAAATAATGTGTATATTACTGGTGTGTATATACTGTGTATGTGTCTGGATGTAATGCGAGGCCTCTTTTTCGTTAAGCAGTCACACAGAGCTTCTCGCAGATACTCCAGTAACCATGACAACAAGGAGGGGCAATCTGATATGTGCACCACACAAGGTCTCATAGGCAGCCTTGAACCGTCTGGTGCCGAGATTGCAGCATCGTCTATCTCTGCCTTCCTCTCAAAGGAATTCCAGGCAAAATGGAGGAAGAAATGGGTATTCCTGAGAGCGGCCTATAAATAGACTACAGCGGAGAGATGGCAGGTGTCCTGTACACTGTGCGTGACGCCATACAGTGTCAGCAAGACCTGACAACACGGAAGAGCAGTGAATACCGAGCAATAACCCCAATAAAAAAAACGCATCTGCATCTGAACACCTTAGTAGCAGTATTATGGTATCTCCACAAGATTAGGGGACAGTATTATCGTAGTACTATTCTTATACATAGGTGGCAGTATTATCGTAGTTATATTCTTGTACATAGGGGACAGTATTATAGTAGTTATATTCTTGTACATAGGAGCAGTGTTATAGTAGTTATATTCTTGTACATAGGAGCAGTATTATATTAGTTATATTCTTGTACATAGGAGCAGTATTATAGTAGTTATATTCTTGTACATAGGAGGCAGTATTATAGTAGTTATATTCTTGTACATAGGAGCAGTATTATAGTAGTTATATTCTTGTACATAGGAGCAGTATTATAGTAGTTATATTTTTGTACATAGGAGCAGTATTATAGTAGCTATATTCTTGTACATAGGAGCAGTATTATAGCAGTTATATTCTTGTACATAGGAGCAGTATTATAGTAGTTATATTCTTGTACATAGGAGGCAGTATTATAGTAGTTATATTCTTGTACATAGGAGAGGTATTATAGTAGTTATATTCTTGTACATGGGAGCAGTATTATAGTAGTTATATTCTTGTACATAGGAGGCAGTATTATAGTAGTTATATTCTTGTACATAGGGGACAGTATTATAGTAGTTATATTCTTGTACATAGGAGCAGTATTATAGTAGTTATATTCTTGTACATAGGAGCAGTATTATAGTAGTTATATTCTTGTACATAGGAGCAGTATTATAGTAGTTATATTCTTGTACATAGGAGGCAGTATTATAGTAGTTATATTCTTGTACATAGGAGCAGTATTATAGTAGTTATATCCTTGTACATAGCAGCAGTATTATAGTAGTTATATTCATGTACATAGGAGGCAGTATTATAGTAGTTATATTCCTGTACATAGGAGCAGTATTATAGTAGTTATATTCTTGTACATAGAAGCAGTATTATAGTAGTTATATTCTTGTACATAGGAGGCAGTATTATAGTAGTTATATTCTTGTACATAGGAGCAGTATTATAGTAGTTATATTCTTGTACATAGGAGGCAGTATTATAGTAGTTACATAGTTGATACGGTTGAAAAAAGACATAAGTCCATCAAGTTCAACCAAGGGATAGGTGGGGACACGAATCCCAGAGAGAAGTGAGACTCAGATTTCTACACGTTTTCATAAGCATTAATGTCATTTACTTTTAAGAATTCATCTAAACCCTTTGTAAAACTGTCCACTGTTCCTGCTGTGACCACGTCCTGAGGAAGTCTATTCCACAGATTCACAGTTCTTACAGTAAAGAGATTTGACGCTTCTGAAGACTGAACTTTCTCTTCTCCAGTCGGAGGCAGTGCCCCCTTGTCTTTTGAGGGCATTTAACATGGAACAGTTTTTCACCGTATTTTTTGTATGGCCCATTTTTATATACTTGTATAGGTTAATCATGTCCCCCCTTAGACGTCTCTTCTCAAGACTAAAAAAATTCAATTCTTTTAATTTTTCTTCATAACTAAGACCCTCCATTCCCCTTATCAGTTTAGTTGCTCTCCTTTGTACTTTTTCCATCTGCAGTGCATCCTTTCTATGGACTGGTGCCCAGAACTGGATTGCGTATTCCAGATGAGGCCGCACTAATGCTTTGTAAAGTGGTAATATTACATCCCTGCCCCGCGAGTCCATGCCTCATTTAATAAATGACAATATCCTGGTGGCCTTAGAAGCAGCTGATTGACATTGTCTGCTGTTGTTTAATCTACAATCTACAAGGACACCCAAATCCTTCTCTATAAGTGACTCCCCTAGTGCTACATCCCCTAGGACCTATGAAGCACGGAGATTATTACTACCAAGATGCAGAACTTTACATTAATCCACATTGAACGTCATTTGCCAAGTTGATGCCCAATCACTCAGAGGGTTCATGTCAGCTTGTAGTATATGGACATCTTCCATAGACCGTACAGTTCTACATAGCTTAGTATCAGCTGCAAAAATAGAAATGGTGCTATTAATCCCGTCCTTGGTATCATTAATTAATAAATTAAATAATAAAGGGCCCAGCACTGAACCTTGGGGTACACCACTTATAACCCGGGACCATTCTGAATAGGAATCATTGGCCACAACTCTCTGGACACGGTCCTTCAGCCAGTTTTTAATCCAATTACAAACTATACTTTCCAAGCCAATAGACCTTTCTTTACTTATTAAGTGTCTATGAGGGAGAGTATCAAAAGCCTTTGCAAAATCCAGAAACACTACATCCACAGCCGCCTCTCTGTCCAGGCTACTAGTGACCTCACTACATCCACAGCCGCCTCTCTGTCCAGGCTACTAGTGACCTCACTACATCCACAGCCGCCCCGCTGTTCAGGCTACTACTGACCTCACTACATCCACAGCTGCCCCTCTGTCCAGGATACTACTAACCTCACTACATCCACAGCCGCCCCTCTGTCCAGGCTACTACTGACCTCACTACATCCACAGCTGCCCCTCTGTCCAGGCTACTACTGACCTCACTACATCCACAGCCGCCCCTCTGTCCAGGCTACTACTGACCTCACTACATCCACAGCTGCCCCTCTGTCCAGGATACTACTAACCTCACTACATCCACAGCCGCCCCTCTGTCCAGGCTACTACTAACGTCACTACATCCACAGCCGCCCCTCTGTCCAGGCTACTACTGACCTCACTACATCCACAGCTGCCCCTCTGTCCAGGATACTACTAACCTCACTACATCCACAGCTGCCCCTCTGTCCAGGATACTACTAACCTCACTACATCCACAGCCGCCCCTCTGTCCAGGCTACTACTCACCTCCTAATAAAAACAAATCAGGTTAGTCTGACAACTTCTGTCCTTGGTAAACCCAGGCTGGTTATCACTTATAATATTATTTACAGTCACATACTCCTGTATATAGTCCCTTAAGAGTCCTTCAAACATTTTTCCCACAACTGAAGTTAAACTAACTGATCTAAAATTACCTGTGGAGGACCTTTATCCCTTTTTTTGAATATGGGCACCACGTTTGCCTTGCGCCAATCACTTGGAACTGTACCAGTACCTAGAGAAAAATTATAAACAGGGGCACATCAATGAACAGAGCTCTTTAAGCACTCTTGGGTGTAATCCATCTGGACCCAGAGCCTTGTTTACATTTACCTTATTTATCTTGGACCATATCTACAGTTAGCCAAGTGAGTATATCACTGGATGTACTAACAGCCCCGGCGCCACAGATATCAGCTCCTTTCTCTTCTTTTGTATATACAGAGCTAAAAAAAACATTTAGTAACTCTGCCTTTTCCTTATCTTCAGTGACTACCCCCCTTTACCATTATTTAGGGGACCTACCTGCTCAGACCTAGGTTTTTTAGCAATTCTATATCTAAATAATTTTTGGGGATTTGTTTTGCTCTCTTTTGCCACCTGCTGTTCGTTTTGTATTTTTGCTGATTTTATCTCCTTTTTACAGATTTTATTAAGCCCTTTGTAATCTTCAAATGCTCCAGCTGACCGCTCAGATTGTATTTTTTAAATGCCCTTTTTTTATCTTTTATTGCCCTTTTTACAGTAGCTATAAGCCATGGGGGGGGGGGGGTTTAATTTTAGCCGTTTATACTTGTTACCTAAAGGAATACATTTTTCAGTGCAATTACTCAATGTGAATTTAAAGCTCTCCCATTTATCCTCAGTATTATTATGTGACAGTAGCTGCTCCCAGTCTATGCCCTGAAATGCTGCCCTCAACCCAGGGAAATTAGCCTTTTCAAATGTAGTGTCTTTGCTCTGCCTGACAGAGTTTGCTTCTTATAGTTTAGGGGGAATATAATTATATTGTGGTCACTATTACCTAGTGTTTCTCGAACAGTAACATTTAAAAACAATTTCTGCATCATTAGAAATTACCAGATCCAGAACATCGCCCCTAGTGGGAGCTTCTACAAACTGGCCCATAAAGTGGTCCTGCAGCAAGTTGAGGAATCTTCTCCCCTTTGCGGTTGAGGCAGAACCATGACCCCAGTCAATGTCTGGGAAGTTAACATCTCCCATTATGGCCACTGTACCAGCCTGTGCCGCCCTCTCTATTAGGTTATACAGTTGCGCTTCTATCTCCTCTGTGATGTTAGAGGGGCCTATAGATTACAGCAAGTATTATTTTTTCTGTGGTTTTTTTTCTCCCTTTAAATTTCCACCCATAAGGCTTCCACATCCTCACCCACAATTGCCTCTTTCACCCTTGTCTTCAGATCACTCCTCACATACAGGCACACACCTTTTCTATTGACCCGGTCTTTCCTAAATAGCGTAAAAGCCGCAATATTTACAGCCCAGTCATGCGAAGAGTCCAGCCATGTCTCAGCCACACCAACTACATCTATGTGTTCTTCTAGTACCAGAGCCTCCAGCTCCCCCATTTTGCTAGCTAAACTTGTGGCATTTGTGAAATTACATATTAAATTACTATTACCTGTAAAGTGATTATCCGGGATTTTTCGGTTACCTTGGTTGAGGTTTGTAAGTAACAGGTTCTATTTTTCAACTGTGTATAGCTATGCCCAGTCTTCTCCCTACTTTCCTCTCTAACCCCAGACCACCACTGTCCCCTCCTATAACCCACTCTCCATCTACACTATCTACCCCCTTATTAGTATGATCCCCTCCCCCCCCTCCCCCAGATCCTAGTTTAAAAGCTCCTCCAGCCCTCTAACCATTTTTAACCATTTTTTCTCCCATGGCACCCCCCCCCCCTCCATTGAGGTGCAGCCCGTCCCTACTGTAGAGCCTGTAACCGACCGCAAAGTCGGCCCAGTTCTCCATGAACCTAAACCCTTCCTTCCTGGACCAGCTTCTGAACCACTTATTTAACTCCCTAAGCTCCCGTTGCGATCAGAGACAGCACCTAGAGATACAGCACCTGTCCGTAAGTTGCCCTTTCGCGCATTCAAATTATTTAAGGAAGGAGAGGAGGAAATAGAAGAGTTCCTCCAGGACTTTGAGAGACTGTGCCAGATACATAAAGTGCCGTCCCAAGATCAGGTCGCCTTACTGGCGAGTAACCTAACTGGCAAAGCTGCGGATGCGTATCGGGCCATGGAGGATGAGGACGTCATGGATTATAACGGCGTAAAAGAAGCCCTGCTAGCCCGATTTGCCATTACCCCTGAAGCCAGCCGGATTAAGTTTAGAGAATCCCGGAAGTAAGGCAACCTAACCTATGTGGAGTGGGCACATCGTCTGCAGCGGGTTCCAGGGAAGCCATGCTCATACCATAGAGGACATCACCCAGCTAGTTCTCTTAGAGCAGTTCTTTGACCACACCCTTCCGATAGTACGGGATTGGGTGCGAGATAAGCGGCCACAGACGGTACAGCAAGCAGCGACTTTGGCCGATGAATATCTGGACTCTCGGAGATCCATTGGAGGCCATCGCTATCCACTACCGCGGCCCAGTGTATCAACCTTAAGCCCAACTCCAGTATCTCAGTGGGCTGCCTCTAGACCCTTAGCCCGATCAAAACTTTCTACCGGGCCTAAGTGCTATACATGTAATCAGATTGGTCATCTGCAGCGTTATTGCCCTAACCGATCCCAGAGGTACCAAGAGACTGCCCAGTTATCCAGGTCGGCAACTTATTGCCTCCAGAACGAGGCCAACCCTCTAGATCAGGGGTGCACAACCTGCGGCCCGGGGGCCACATGCGGCCCTTGATACCATTCTGTGCGGCCCCCAACCATCTGGTAACAGACATGTATGCCTATGTCTTGTGGCTGCTCACATGTATTTTTCATGTATTTCTCCCATTAGATGGGAGTCCTGGAAGTGTAACTAGACATTAATGGTATATAATGTGTGTTCAATATGCCATAAGTACAATATTTCAGTTGTTAATACACCTTTAAATTTTAATTTCGGCCCTCGTCATTGGTTTAGTCTGGCAATGTGACCCCCAATCGGGAAACGTTGTGCACCCCTGCTCTAGATGTTCAGAAAGAGTTTGGTGAGCTGTTCGAGGCTGATCCCGTCCAGGCCGCAGCTGTCACGGCTGAGGATGGGGAAAACCCTCAGCCGTGCGATGCCAGAAGATGGAGTCGCTGCAAGGCCAGGACAGAGATCAGGGAGCAGGTCACCTCCTATCATATCCCTAACTCTGACCCTGACTCCTAGCTGTATGAGCCGACCCTGATGGTAGGAGGGCTCATACTCCGGAACCTTGAAGTCCCTACTACCCCTTAGGGTTGCCCTCAACTAGTAGCAGGGTAAGACAACCTGTTCCTCCTAGGCACGGAGGAACAGGAGTCTCACAGGCCAGGCTACAATAAAGGGGAAACAAACAACTTATGGCAATGGCAGGTAAATGCAACAAGTATAGCACATACCTGCCACAGATACAAAGCCTGGAACCCATGCAGACGCGCTGCTGTCCAAAGAACACACACGGACACAGCACACAACACACAGGAACACAGGACCATAAGCTGCAATAAACAAGCATACCAAAAACACACCTACATAACATCATGTGTGACATAACTTATGACCACAAGGGTGGCCCGCACTGGCAGATGGTAAATTACCAGGAGGATGTCTCCAGCAAAGCATGGCTGAAGAACCCCTCAGCTACAGGTCTCCAAAGAGGCTTTATAGCCCAAAGTGGCCACACCCACACAGACACACACAGGAAAGGGAATTAACCCTTCCAACACCAACCAGGGAAGTGAAACCACTTAAAGGGGAATACACACACAAACACACTGGAGCTGTTACCGCCGGCAACGACATGTGTGGCAACCATGTCCTGGGAGTCAGCCAAAAGGCCGAGACACTGCCACCATATGTACAATATAGAACACGTTGCCACGGGCAGCCACCAGTGAAGGGAAGTGTCACAGTGCACACACCTAAACCTTGTGCACACCAAACACATAAAAGGCACACCTAAATAGACAGGTTGCCAGATGCAACCGCATGCACAACATAGCAAGCTGCTTTGCAACAGCTCAGGCTGCTATGCTGCCACATAAACAATGTTGCCAGCGGCAACCACAGGTGAGGCAACATACTACAGCCCTCATCTGTGATTGACAACCATACCCAGACCGCAGGCAACTGCATGTGGTTACAGGAGTCATGACCATGACCATGGTCGTGACAGCAGCTGAAGATAATCGGCAACACCATCGTTAGGCGGTATGGGTTAATGGGCAGCCGGCCCAGGGACTTCGTGATTCTGGGGCTACGATTACCCTTATTCAGCCTCACATGGTTCCTCAGTCAGCCCGAACCGGCCAACCTGTGGCAGTCAGGGTAGCAGGGGGCAAGCTGCTGCGTTTATCCACCGCCAGAGTTCACCTGGATTGGGGCTCAGGGAAGCGACAAGTGCGAGTAGGGATACTCCCTGAGTTACCCGCGGAAGTACTTTTGGGGAAGGACTTGGGGCATTTGACTTCTTCATTTGCACCAGAGACCGACTTGGCCGTGACCACCCGACAACAAAGCCACCTACAAGGCAACTCCACTCCTATGAGGACCCAGGTAAGACCAAATCCTCCCATGTTACCCCGACTTGACATCCCCATGTCCTGGGATTCTCCTTCAGACGTTAGGCAAGAAACCAGGAGAGACCCTACTTTAGCGTGCTATTGGGACAGGACGGGCAAGGATCCAGGGGGATTAGGGGAAGACAGAATAGAGTGGGAGGGAGGGCTTCTTTATTGTTACACTGAAGGGGTGGGCAACGGGAAGCGCAAGGGCCCCCACAAACAGCTAGTCGTACCCCAGAAGTACAGACAGGAGCTATTGAGGCTGGCTCACAATATCCCCTTGGCTGGACATTTAGGGATAGCTAAGACCCGGACCTCAGTTGTCTCGTGCTCTCTTCTGGCCTAGGTTACATGCAGAGGTACGAGAATACTGCCGGACCTGTGAGACTTGCCAGAGGGTAGGAAAGGCGGGGGATCATCCAAAAGCCTCTCTGTACCCCATGCCGATAATTAGGGAACCCTTTAGCCGGATAGCAGTAGACATTATTGGCCCACTGGCCCGCCCCAGTGCCACTGGGAAAAAGTACCGTATATGCCGGCGTATAAGACGACTGGGCGTATAAGACGACCCCCAACTTTTACACTGAAAATATAGAGTTTGGGATATACTCGCCGTATAAGACTACCCCTTTTTCAACACACAGCAGTACATTACTGCATCCCACCACCATCCCTGGGTACCTCTGCCATCCCTGAATCCCACCACCATCCCTGGGTACCACTGCCATCCCTGCATCCCACCACCATCCCTGCATCCCACCACCATCCCTAGATACCACTGCCATCCCTGCATCCACCACCATTCCTAGGTGCCACCGCCATCCCATGGTATCACCACCATCCCTGCATCCCACCACCTTCCTTGTCCTCCCTCCCTGCCTCCCAGACCCTAAACATGTGCCACTTATACCCTGAACATGTTTTTGTTATGTTATTCTTCATATTCACATTCACATATGCACATCTGCGCCGCACTTAGATACGCCGCACGGAGATCTCGCACATGCGCAGGAGCGAGATGCGAGCGGCCGGGAGGATGGCGGTACAAGGAGCATATAAGGTACAGAGCAGGGGGGAGGCATACAAGGTACAGCGCAGGGGGGGCATATGCCGTGGGTTACATCGCAGCTCTCAGCTGCTGGGGATAGAAGGCAATAGCCCGGGCTCTCTCTGTTGATAATTCGGGCGTCCCGGCACTGCAGCGCCCGCCATACCCGGCGTATAAGATGACCCCCGACTTTTGAGAAGATTTTCATGTGTTAAAAAGTAGTCTTATACGCAGGAATATACAGTATATTCTTACAGTGGTGGATTACGCCACCCGCTACCCGGAAGCTATTCCCCTATCCAATATCAAGGCTGACACGGTAACTGATGCCTTACTGCGAGTGTTTACTAGGGTAGGATTTACCCAGGAGATATTGTCTGATCAAGGAAATTAGTTCACTGCCGAGCTGACCCAGCAGCTCTGGCGCCTCTGTGGAATTAAAACCCTCCAAAGCGCACCCTACCACCCCTAAACGAACGGTCTGTGCGAGAGATTTAACGGGACCCTAAAACAGCTACTTCGGGCCTTCGTGGAGAGTAGGAAGGATTGGGAGAAATATCTTCCCCACCTACTGTTCGCCTACAGGGAGGTACCTCAAGATTCCACAGGGTTTTCACCATTTGAGCTGTTGTATGGGCGAAGGGTCAGGGGACCCTTAGACTTAGTGAGGGCCCAGTGGGAAGGGGGAGAGGATCCGGAAGGCCTCCCCATCCTTAGTTACGTCTTGGAACTCAGGGATCGACTGTGGGAACTTACCGAGCTAGTCCATGAGAATATGCAATCAGCCCAGAGTCAGCAGAAAGTTTGGTATGATCGATCTGCTCGGAATCGCACTTTTTGTGTCGGACAGAAGGTCCTAGTACTAAAACCCTTGAAGCTAAATAAATTACAGGCCTCCTGGCAGGGCCCCTACCAGGTGGTAAAACAGCTGTGCGACACCACCTACGTGGTCGCCAGCTGTGCAGACACAAGAATTAAGAGGACATTCCACATCAATATGATGAAGGCCTATCACGAGAGGGCTGAGGCAGTAGCCCCCATATGCACTCCTGCCACTAGGGACTCTGAATACCTGCCGATGCTGGAGCTTCCTGCAGTCAGTAACCGTTCTGGGGGGGTGGAAGATGTTCAGTTAGGAGATGGGTTAGGACCCCAGGAACAAGAACAGGTTAGGGAATTACTCCAGGACCGGAAAGAGATGTTCTCAACACTCCCTGGATAAACTCACTTGGCAGTGCACAAGGTGGAGACCCTCGGGCAGAAGCCCCTGAGACAATCAGCCTATAGGATTCCCGGAGCTGTGCAAGAAGGAATGAGAGCAGAGATTAGGGAGATGCTTGAGTTAGGGGTGATCGAACCATCAGCAAGCCCCTGGGCTTCCCCTGTAGTATTAGTCCCAAAACGGGATGGCACGACCCGATTTTGTGTGGACTATAGGCGACTGAATGACTGTACTGTGGCAGACGCCTACCCCATGCCCCGAGTGGACGAATTGTTGGACAAAATAGCTCAGGGACATTATCTGACGACTATTGACCTATGTAAGGGCTACTGGCAGATTCCCCTGGAGGCGGACGCCATTCCAAAGTCGGCCTTCATCACCCCGTTTGGCCTTTACCAGTTCCGGGTAATGCCATTCGGGATGAAAAATGCTCCGGCTACCTTCCAACGAATGATAGATCAGCTCCTCAGTGGTCTGCAGGATTTTGCATGCGCATATCTTGATGACATCGCAATCTATAGCCAGACATGGGAGGAGCACCTCAGACACCTGGGCATAGTGCTAGACAGAATCAGAGTTGCAGGCCTGAGCCTGAAGCCAGACAAGTGTAATATCGGGATGTCGGAGGTACAATATTTGGGACATAGAGTGGGATGTGGGAAGCAGAGGCCAGAGCCTGCAAAAATCGAGGCCATCCTACACTGGCCGGTTCCCAGAACCAAGGCCCAGGTACTTGCATTTTTAGGGACAGACTACAGAAAGTTTGTACCCCACTATAGTGACATAGCCAAACCACTGACGGACCTGACCAAAAAGAATCTCCCTAGACAGGTCCTGTGGTCCCCGGAGTGCGAAACAACATTTCAACAGTTGAAAACCACCCTAACACAAGCTCCCATACTGGCGGCACTTGATCCTAACAAACGCTTTGTCGTACATACAGACGCCTCCATGTTCGGACTGGGAGCCGTACTAAGTCAAGTTGGCGACGACGGGAGGGAGCACCCGGTGGCGTATCTTAGCCGCAAGTTGTTACCCCGTGAAGTTGGATATGCTGCCGTGGAAAAAGAATGTTTGGCTTTAGTCTGGGCTTTAAAGAAATTGCAGCCCTACGTCTATGGACGCTCTTTTACTGTCATGACGGACCACAATCCCTTGATATGGCTAAACCGGGTGGCAGGAGAGAATGGCCGATTACTAAGGTGGAGCCTGGCTTTGCAACCCTACAATTTCACCATACAATATCGGCCAGGGCCTCAAAACGGGAATGCGGATGGATTATCCCGGCAAACGGACCTGGAATCTTAAGACTACTTTTCCAACATCCTCGAGTTGACCCGGTGAGGGTCCCACTGTGGCTGTTGGACTGTTTCCTGGGGGGGGGGGGGTAGGGTAGTAATGTCATGGTTTGAATCTCTGTGACAATGGCCACACCCATCTGCCTCCCAGCCAAGCTCTTGAACTAATCCCTGCTTACCTCATTTGCATAGCCAATCAGAGGGGGTTTACAATTTGCCAATTGAAAGAGGTGTTCCAACTGTCAATATAAATATATGTGATGCATTCAATAAAGAATTGTCAGTTTGAACTCACATACAGCCTGACTGGTGTTAGTTCTGTGAGAATTGTAACGACACGAGCGGTCGTTTGAGGCCGGATCATCAATGGCGGAACCAGCAGATATTGTGGTCACATCAGGGAGTGCCGTGAGAGCAGAATAGAGCGAGCAGGGGCTCGTTACAAGTACCTTGGAGGTCCTGGACTTGAGCTTCTCTCCTAGTTCCCTAAAATAATTTTTAAGGGCCTTCCATCTCCCCCTGACTTTGTCATTGGTACCAATGTGTACCATGACCGCCGGGTCTTCCCCAGCCCCACCCAGCAATCTGTCAATCCGATCCGCAATATGCCGAACTCGAGCCCCCGGAAGACAATACACTGTTCGGCATTCATGGTCTCGGCGACAGATGACCCTGTCTGTCCGCCTAATAATAGACTCCCCTACCACCAGCATCTGCCTGACCTTTGCTGCACTCCTTTTCCCATCCTTCCTGCAGGGGGCATCCTCCTGGTTGCTAGGAGAAACAGGGCGTTCCAGCTCAGGACTAGCCTCCCTGGCACTTTTACCTCTACCCCTTGTTTCTACATTAACCCAACTGCTGACCTGGTAGTCCTGCTCTTGCCCTCCACCTCCCACCTCCGTTTCACTGACCCCAGTCAGCGCCTGCACAGTGAGGTCTAAGCCTTTCTCCAGGTTTGCAATGCCCCTAAGTATTTCAAACTGCTTATTTAGATCCAAGATCTGGGCTTCCAAATATGCAACATGATAGCATCTAGTGCAAATGTATTCACCCTCAAATGGCTCAGGACACACACACTTAGTAGCATTGTCCATGGAGCACATGTTTAACCAGTTCGCTACATGTACGGCGCTGGAGCGATTTGTAGCTATGGCACCCGTTCGCACGTGCAGCAGGCGCCATGGCTGGCAGGTCTCTGCTGTTTCAAACAGCAGAGACCTGCGGCTAATTACTGTGACTGGCAATAATGCCGATCGCAGTAATTAAAGGCTTTAGATGCCGTGATCAAGAGAGACACATGGCATCTAAATGCGCAAAAAAATGGAAGCTCGTTCTTCCAAGCTTACTACCGATGCTCTGTGTGGCCAATGTGGGCATCAGTAGTTGCGCTGAACACTGTAAGGGTCCATTCACACGTCCGTTGTTTCTTTTCTGATCTGTTCCGTTTTTTGCGGAACAGATCTGGACCAGATCTGGACCCATTCATTTTCAATGGGTCCTGAAAAAAATCGGACAGCACAATGTCCGATTTTTTTCAGGACCCATTGAAAATGAATGGGTCCAGATCTGGGCCACATCTGTTCCGCAAAAAACGGAACAGATCAGGAAAGAAACAACGGACGTGTGAATGGACCCTAAGCCTAAGGCTTTAAGTGTTCATGCTGCAATTCTTATTTTGGCCACTCGATGGCAGGCCAGGGATAAGAAATGAGCAACTTCTAGTTTAAATGTCATTTTAAAAATCCCTGATAGAACAAAATCAAAAATTAAAAAAACATTATTTATAGGCTCATATATACAGAGCTTCAAAATCATCACAAAAAAATAAAAAATAATGTTAAAAAATATATATATATAAAAAAATATATAAACGTTTAAATTACCCCCTTTCCATAAAATTAAAAAATAAATACCTAAATAACAATAAATATATCATCGCGACCGAAAACGCCCATACTATTAAAATATTGTTTCATTGCTTCTCTTACACAAAAAATGTAATAAAATGTGAACAAAAAGTCATGCACACTCCAAAATGGTATCAATAAAAACTATAGATTGTTCCACAAAAAATGAGCCCCTAAACAGCTCAGTAGAGACATAAGTATAAAAAAGTTATGAGGGTCAGAATATAGTGATGTAAAAAAACATTTTTTTTATCATAGTTAAAATTTATTTTTACACTACTTAGTCAAAAAATTACTTACACATTTGGGGTATCGTTGTAATCGTACTGACCCAGAGAATAAAGGGCACGGGTCAGTTTTTTTTTTTACCGCTTCCCACTACATTTTATGCCTTAATTATTTGTAGCATTAGAAAGTACAATCTGTCCCACAAAAAATAAGCCCTCATACAGCTATGTGACCGGAAATATGAAAAAAGTTGTGGCTCAAGGAAAATGGGGAAGAAGAAATAAAACGAAAAAACGTAAAAACCTCTGGTAGCCTAAGGGTTAAATGGGGATGAACAGTACAGAAGGAAAACAGTAAATACGAGTTAGAATTAGACCCTGTCTGCTGTAGTTGGAGGACTACAAGGCACAAGGAAAATCTATCAAACCTTGCACTCTGGTTCTTTAAACTCCAATTATTCTCAAGGCCATTTAGAACAGCAAGCTCAGGTTGAGCGAGTAGTTATATTCTTGTAAATAAGAGCAGTATTATAGTAGTTATATTCTTGTACATAGGAGGCAGTATTATAGTAGTTATATTCTTGTACATAGGAGCAGTATTATAGTAGTTATATTCTTGTACATAGGAGCAGTATTATAATAGTTATATTCTTGTAAATAAGAGCAGTATTATAGTAGTTATATTCTTGTACATAGGAGCAGTATTATAGTAGTTATATTCTTGTAAATCAGAGCAGTATTATAGTAGTTATATTCTTGTACACAGGAGCAGTATTATAGTAGTTATATTCTTGTATATAGGAGCAGTATTATAGTAGTTATATTCTTGTACATAGGAGCAGTATTATAGTAGTTATATTCTTGTACATAGGAGGCAGTATTATAGTAGTTATATTCTTGTACATAGGAGGCAGTATTATAGTAGTTATATTCTTGTACATAGGAGCAGTATTATAGTAGTTATATTCTTGTACATAGGAGGCAGTATTATAGTAGTTATATTCTTGTACATAGGAGCAGTATTATAGTAGTTATATTCTTGTATATAGGAGCAGTATTATAGTAGTTATATTCTTGCACATAGGAACAGTATTATAGTAGTTATATTCTTGTACATAGGAGCAGTATTATAGTAGTTATATTCTTGTACATAGGAGCAGTATTATAATAGTTATATTCTTGTAAATAAGAGCAGTATTATAGTAGTTATATTCTTGTACATAGGAGCAGTATTATAGTAGTTATATTCTTGTAAATCAGAGCAGTATTATAGTAGTTATATTCTTGTACACAGGAGCAGTATTATAGTAGTTATATTCTTGTATATAGGAGCAGTATTATAGTAGTTATATTCTTGTACATAGGAGCAGTATTATAGTAGTTATATTCTTGTACATAGGAGGCAGTATTATAGTAGTTATATTCTTGTACATAGGAGGCAGTATTATAGTAGTTATATTCTTGTACATAGGAGCAGTATTATAGTAGTTATATTCTTGTACATAGGAGGCAGTATTATAGTAGTTATATTCTTGTACATAGGAGCAGTATTATAGTAGTTATATTCTTGTATATAGGAGCAGTATTATAGTAGTTATATTCTTGCACATAGGAACAGTATTATAGTAGTTATATTCTTGTACATAGGAGCAGTATTATAGTAGTTATATTCTTGTACATAGGCGGCAGTAATATAGTAGTTATATTCTTGTACATAGGAGCAGTATTATAGTAGTTATATTCTTGTACATAGGAGGCAGTATTATAGTAGTTATATTCTTGTACATAGGAGCAGTATTATAGTAGTTATATTCTTGTACATAGGAGCAGTATTATAGTAGTGATATTCTTGTACATAGGAGACAGTATTATAGTAGTTATATTCTTGTACATAGGAGCAGTATTATAGTAGTTATATTATTGTACATGGGAGCAGTATTATAGCAGTTATATTCTTGTACATAGGAGCAGTATTATAGTAGTTATATTCTTGTACATAGGAGCAGTATTATAGTAGTTATATTCTTGTACATAGGAGCAGTATTATAGTAGTTATATTCTTGTACATAGGAGGCAGTATTATAGTAGTTATATTCTTGTACATAGGAGCAGTATTATAGTAGTTATATTCTTGTACATAGGAGCAGTATTATAGTAGTTATATTCTTATACATAGGAACAGTATTATAGTGGTTATATTCTTGTACATAGGAGCAGTATTATAGTAGTTATATTCTTGTACATAAGAACAGTATTATAGTAGTTTTAGTCTTGTAAATAGGGGCAGTATTATAGTAGTTATATTCTTGTACATAAGAGCAGTATTATAGTAGTTATATCCTTGTACATAGGAGCAGTATTATAGTAGTTACATTCTTGTACATAGGAGCAGTATTATAGTAGTTATATTCTTGTACATAGGAGGCAGTATTATAGTAGTTATATTCTTGTACATAGGACAGTATTATAGTAGTTATATTCTTGTAGATAGGAGCAGTATTATAGTAGTTATATTCTTATACATAGGAGGCAGTATTACAGTAGTTATATTCTTATATATTTCTTGTCCCT
This sequence comes from Bufo gargarizans, assembly GCF_014858855.1. Taxonomy (NCBI): domain Eukaryota; kingdom Metazoa; phylum Chordata; class Amphibia; order Anura; family Bufonidae; genus Bufo; species Bufo gargarizans. Next base: position 46,563,715 of record NC_058083.1, on the reverse strand, counting down.
TCTCTACTCCTGTTTCCTACACATACAAAGTACATTATTCAGTAGGCTGTGGTAAGGAGCAGAGTGTCGATATGAAATCATATAAGTCATAAAGGGCGTACTATTTAATAAAAAAAATAATTTTTTAACATGATGATAGTACTGACTGCCACAATATATATTTCATGGTTAGACAGTGTTGCTGCTGTACCGCTATTTCTTGCCTTCGGCTTCTCCCTCTGGAGGCCGCGTGTTGTTGGTGAGGATTTGTTATGTGATGATCTCCCTTGCCATTATTTTATTTAGACAACTCTGGGCCAAGAGGGAGATGACAAGGTGTAGTTGTTTGGTATCTACTTGTCAGGTGGATCCCGAATAGCAACTGTGTGACGTCACTCAGGTTCCTCAGAGTCATACTTTGCTTGTGCAATATCCTGACAGTGCGGCTGTGGAAGGGTTAATTAAAGTGGTACCATGTGTTAAATTACTATCCCAACTACACTGCACACAACTAAGTGTTGTGAGGTTCTGAATTCTTAACGCGGAGGTGATAGGCAGTGGCGGATTACAATAGGGACGTTCGGGTCGGCAGCCCCGGGCCCAGCACCGCTGGGGGGCCCAACGCTGACCCGAACGCCCACATACTGCGGTGGGGCATGGGAGCGTATAGCTCCCTGTCCCGTCGCCGATCACCGTCATTCACCGCATAGGCCTCAGGCCTTGTAGGCCTGAGGCCTATGCGTTAGTGAAATCCCGGCGCAGGCGTGCGTGATGACGTCATCGCGCGCCTGTGCCGGGACGCAGCACTGTGACGCGCCTGACTCATCCCGCCCGCCTTCCTCTGCGAGCAAGCGCCTGGCCCTGGACATAGGTGAGTATTTATTTTTTGTTCATTTTTTATTTTTTTTTGCCTACTTGGTGGGGACACAGGAGGACCTATTAGTGAAGATAAATCGATTACATGGGGGGAATGTGGGGGCTGTATGGGGCCAAATTATTATGGGAGGGAATACTATGTGGGGGCAAATTACTAGATGGGGCAGTGTGGGGGCAAATTATTATGAGGGAATACTATGTGGGGGCAAATTATTATGAGAGGGACTACTATGTGGGGGCAAATTACTAGATGGGGCAGGGTGGGGGCAAATTGCTGTGTGGGGCAAATTATTATGGGAGGGACTACTATGTGGGGGCAAATTTCTATCTGTGGGCAGTGTGGGGGAAACTATTGTGTGGGGGTAATTGCTATGTAGGGACTATGTGGGGGAAAAATACTATGTGGGGGCAGTGTGGGGGAAATTGCCATGTGGGGACAGTGTGGGGTAATTTCTATGTGGGGACAGTGTGGGGTAATTTCTATGTGGGGACAGTGTGGGGTAATTGCTATGTGGGGACAGTGTGGGGAAAACTATTGTGTGGGGGCAAATTATTATGAGAGGGACTACTATGTTGGGGCAAATTACTAGATGGGGCAGTGTGGGGGCAAATTACTAGATGGGGCAGTGTGGGGGCAAATTACTAGATGGGGCAGTGTGGGGGCAAATTACTAGATGGGGCAGTGTGGGGGCAAATTACTAGATGGGTCAGTGTGGGGGCAAATTACTAGATGGGGCAGTGTGGGGGCAAATTACTAGATGGGGCAGTGTGGGGGCAAATTACTAGATGGGGCAGTGTGGGGGCAAATTACTATGTGGGGGCAGTGTGGGGAAATTGCTATGTGGGGACAAATTACTATATGGGGCAGTGTGGGGGCAAATTACTATGTGGGGGAAACTATTGTGTGGGGAAAATTGCTATGTGGGGGCAAAATACTATGTGGGGGCAGTGTGGTGGAAATTACTATGTGGGGGCAGTGTGGAGGAAATTACTATGTGGGGGCAGTGTGGAGGAAATTACTATGTGGGGGCAGTGTGGAGGAAATTACTATGTGGGGGCAGTGTGGGGAAAATTACTATGTGGGGGCAGTGTGGGGCAAATTACTGTGTGGGGCAAACTACTATATGGGGGCAGTGTGGGGCAAATTACTGTGTGGGGGCAAACTACTATATGGGGGCAGTATGGGGGAAATTACTGTGCGGGGGCAAATTACTATGGGGGGATTACTATGTGGGGGCAGTGTGGTGGAAATTACTATATGGGGGTGTTGCTATTGGGGAGGCACTATAGGGGCAATTCTATTATTTCTGGGGACACTATACAGGGATTATTGCCTGGAGCACAATAGAGGGTGGTATTATTACTGGGGGTCTCTAGGGGACATTATAGCTGCTGTGGACACTATAGGAACATTTGGGGTAATTTATCAAACTGGTGTAATGCAGAACTGGCTTAGTTGCCCATAGCAGCCAATCAGATTCCACCTTTCATATTTGACAGCTCTTTTGGAAATCCAGTTCTACTTTACACCAGTTTGATAAATTACCCCAATTATATCTTTCAGGGTCACTATTTTTTCAGCAGTATAGTTCCTGGGGCATTGGGGAGCACAACGGGCACAGTATTGGGGGTGGCAGGATGACACTGTGGGGACACCAGGATGAGGAGGTTGATGGAAAAATTGAGAAATCTAACGTGTCTGTGTTACAAACTGTAGAGACGAGATGCGGCTAAAAGAATTTGCCATGGTGGTCTGGGTCAAATGGAGGAGAAGAGGAAATAGAAGGTCTACATGACAGGAGATGTCACTGGATGTAACAGGTATGTGGTGCTGTATTCTCCTCCATGTCTTTTTTATTACAATTATATGTATTTTAAATTTGACGACCAAATTTTCAGTTTAGGACCCAATTTGGGGTTTTTTTTTTGTCTGAAGATGTCATATGGCCTAAGAAGAGACTGTGGCGCTCATAAAGCACCGCAGCCTCTTCATACAAAAAATAATAAAAAATAATAAAAAAAAATAATAAAAAAACGAAACTAAAATGGAGGGGGGGGGGCAAGTTGGGTAGACAGCCCCGGGCCTATCATGCACTTAATCCGCCCCTGGTGATAGGGAGTATTAATACTCTTCAATAGGTTGTCTGCAACGGCTGCGTATGACGCCAGTATCTGAGTTATGATATACTGAGCAGCTCATGTGACCTTGTCCATTCCTGACCTTTCTTCTGATTTTCCATGGTGTTCCAAAAGATAGGTCATTAATGTTTTTTTCTAAAGAAACTCTTTAAAAATAACTCCAGACCGGAAATGTCCTTTTATGTTAAAAGCTCCACGATTCTTCTGAAGGAAACAGATGAATGAGTTTTATTAAAGACTTTATCCGTTGTTCTTCTACAGTTACTTGAAAAAGTATTCATACCCCTTGAAGTTTTCCACATTTTTTCACATGACACCCACAAACTTAAATTTATTTTATTGGGCTTTAAAGGGGTTTTAATATTGGTGACTCATCCTCAGGATAGATCATCAGCTCGGCTGGGGTCTGACACCCGGTACCCCGCCAATCAGCTGTATGAGGAGACGGCGCGCGCAGTGCGCACGTGCCGTCTTCCTTCTCTCTTCCTGCTCACCACTGTTCTCTATGGCAAATCGGCAGTGATCTGTGGAGGTGCAGGGTGTTGGACCTTCGCCAATCTGATATTGATGACCTATCCTTAGAATGAGTTATCAATATTAAATGCCCGGAGAACCCCTTTAATGTGATAGACCAACACAAAGTAGCAAGTATGTGGAGGTGTGGCTGACACCTCAGTCGTGCACTCCTGACCAGCTCGTCTGCCCCATAGGCTGATTTCAATTAGTGTGAGTATATAGCATAGCCTGCTCTCCCTCATTCACTGGAAGCCATTTGGCACCAGGAGAGGTGTGGAGTGGGCCTGGCATGTTGGTACCTGCATTCCTTGGATTTAATGGAGGCCATTTTGCCACCAAAGATGACAGAAATTATAGCAGGCCCAGCATGCAAGTGGAACCTACACTCCCTGAATTGTATGGTAGCCGTCATGGCACATAACAGGTAGAATTTGACGTACGGCAGACGGGCTCAAATAATTTTGTACAAAATGATTTGCCAAGCATCTCTAATTTATTAGTATAGCACTAGCAATTATTATGCATTTTTGCACTTTATTTGGTTTGCAGAGAGCTGTTGCATTGTATGTTTTGTTTTGTAGTATTATAGTAGTTATATTCTTGTACATAGGAGCAGTATTATAGTAGTTATAATCTTGTACATAGGAGCAGTATTATAGTAGTTATATTCTTGTACATAGGAGCAGTATTATAGTAGTTATATTCTTGTACATAGGAGGCAGTATTATAGTAGTTATATTCTTATACATAGGAGCAGTATTATAGTAGTTATACTCTTGTACATAGGAGCAGTATTATAGTAGTTATATTCTTGTACATAGGAGCAGTATTATAGTAGTTATATTCTTGTACATAGGAGGCAGTATTATAGTAGTTATATTCTTGTACATAGGAGCAGTATTATAGTAGTTATATTCTTGTACATAGGAGCAGTATTATAGTAGTTATATTCTTGTACATAGGAGCAGTATTATAGTAGTTATATTCTTGTATATGGGAGCAGTATTATAGTAGTTATATTCTTGTACATAGGAGCAGTATTATAGTAGTTATATTCTTGTACATAGGAGGCAGTATTATAGTAGTTATATCCATGTACTGTAACATGTGTTTATTATCCTGTACTGTGACATCACTGTGTTTATTATCCTGTACTGTGACATCACTGTGTTTATTATCCCTGTACTGTGACATCACTGTGTTTATTATCCCTGTACTGTGACACCACTGTGTTTATTATCCCTGTACTGTGACATCACTGTGTTTATTATCCCTGTACTGTGACATCACTGTGTTTATTATCCCTGTACTGTGACATCACTGTGTTTGTTATTATCCCTGTACTGTGACATCACTGTGTTTATTATCCCTGTACTGTGACATCACTGTGTTTATTATCCCTGTACTGTGACATCACTGTGTTTGTTATTATCCCTGTACTGTGACATCACTGTGTTTGTTATTATCCCTGTACTGTGACATCACTGTTTATTATCCCTGTACTGTGACATCACTGTTTATTATCTCTGTACTGTGACATCACTGTTTATATTATCCTATTACATCATTGGGTCTTAGCTTGATTAGAAGTGTGGTGATTTCCAGTAGCAGTATAAAAGGGGGTCAAATGTTCTGCTATGTACTGTTGTGTGTATGCTGTGGGCATTTTCAGGGACATTGGGAACTGGTGTCTAAGGTGGCCCAGTTCTTCTGCTACATAAGACAACATTACTATAAATTGTGTTGAAAGGTTGGGCGCATCATTGCAATGTTGTAATAGTGCCTAGGAGCTGTAAATTATACCTTTGTATAATTGACTGCTTTATCAAACATAATTACATTTTTTGTTATTACTAATCTTTTAACATTTTACAATAATTAGCCAAGAATTTTATGTGTAGTGTAAAGGTGGATATAGAGGGCAGATTATCCGGAACAAACATTCCTGTGAGCGCTCGTTTATGACAATCTGCCCATCTAAAGGTGCAGCCCATCACGCGATGAATGAGCGTGACCCTGTAGTTTGTGCGGGCACATAGTTAATCATTTCAATAGTGATCCCTCACTGTGGAGGTGATCACTGCAGGTAAATGCAGTTCTACATCCTCCACTTAACGAGCAGCCGACTGTCAGGAAGGAACGCTTACTTCCCGACAATGTGCTGCTCTTTGGCCTGGCTAAATCCACCTTAACACTTCAGTTTATTGGGTGTGCCGCACACGTAAACAAAATACTTTGTGGTGAGACCAAGGTAGACAAGTCAGGAGGATGTCTAGCTATTTTGCACCCATGTGTTCTGTGGGTATTTAGTTCTAGAATAGATTATCTCTTATGTGAGAGTGGTTTTCCAAGGTACTGACAAAATTTCAAAATTGGTAGGGTGCATGTTTTCAAACGTCTAATCAGGGGTCACACAGTCAGCTGAGGGGTCCTTAGCTAATGGACACTAGGGTGCTGCTAGTGCTATTCGTGTTTGGATGGGCTTATGCAGCTGCACAGGTTGCACATATGATATGTCCTTCCCTTCTTGTTCAGTGTCTGTACAGAGTATGCTTTGCTGTGGTGCCTCACGGGATATAGTACTTGCCCCAGAATGTGCTGAATCCAACCTGGGAGATTAGAAAAGTTATAGCAATGTAAGGACAGATTTAAAGAAAACCCGTCAACAACGTTATGCTACCCACACTAATGGCAGCATACAGTAGAGACAGGTGAGTTGATTTCACAAGTCTGTCATTTATAAGTTAAAAGTAAGTGGTTGCCGAGAACCGACTGGGCCTGGAAAAGAGTCCCCGGCCACCTGAGAAGAGTCATGGTTATTCATGAATTTCCGCCCACCTGCTGATGTCTGACAGTCTTCTACCTAGTTTTCTCCCTTTCTCTCTAGGAGAGAACTGCCAAATATTAGCAGATGGGCGAGGAGAGCAGGAGATTATGTATAGCCAGGACTCTTCTCAAGTAGATGTGACTCTTCTCAAGGCCTGAGCTGCAATGATTATGATGCTGGTTCTCAGAAACCACTTACTTTTAGCTCATGAGTGACACACCGCTGAGATCAGCATTTCTGCCACTATTTTATGCTGCCCTCAGTGAGGTCAGCATCAAGTTGTTGACAGGTTCCCTTTAAGGTGACAGCCAGTGGTATGGTGAGCGAAGCTTTTGTTGTGACTGGAGTATAAGACATGAAGTAATGCATGAATGAAAAAAAAAACAACAATGCACATTCAAGATGTAGCTTAAGAAAGTGCAGAGATAGCAGGTTGCAGAAAGGTATGACTATTAGTGATAGGCCCAGATCCCTGTGGTGTCACTTTTGGTATTTCTTAAAGTGGTTTTTGGGTCCCTTCGGCCCTGGAAGCTAGGGTGGCCGCTGACCTCGCCTCATAAAGCAATACCTCGCCGGCCACCCCCCCCAAACAGATAAACCACACCCATCTCCGTGAAGCCACGCCTTGCCTCAGTGAGGCCACGCCCCCCATCGCCGGCCATGAAAAAAATTGGGGGAGGAGAGGGAAGAAGTTTCTGACTGGAAGGTGAACTGAGGGGCAGCCGGGGTGCTTCTCTCCCCCTCAGTCAGCCACAGGGAGCCATGTCTGCAGCTCTAGTGACTGACTGGGGGTGAGAGAAGCCTCGGTCAGTTTCTGCAGCTCTTGCAGTAGCTGTGAGCTACTGCAAGGGTGGACATCCCTGTGTCCGTCTAGGCCCTGCACCAGATGGAGGGCAGGGAGCCAGAGAACCGGACTGTCCGGCCTAAAACCGGACGTCTGGCCACCCTACTGGAAGCCCATCTTGATTACTCATATGCTGCCTGTAGAAGAAAGTTAATAATATGCCTACCATCTCTAAGTTGTGTGGGTTGGCCGCTCAGGAACCCAGTCATGTGATGCTCCTCTTCAAAAAAATTTCTTGCATATGCAGATTTCACGTCCGTTTCTAGGTTCCCGATCTCTAGCCCAGGATGTGGGAGATGCTGTTGAAAGAGGTCAGGACTATTCTTCTTCCTGGCGCAAGCGCAAATGGAAGGCGCTTGCACATGTGCCACCAGGGACACAAATAGTTCTGGACCCGTCCACCACACTTTCTCCATCCCGGGTTGCAGAATTAACATTCTCATTAGTAGACCAGACCGGAAACCTGTAAAGAATGTGACGTCGGTGGAGGCATTATTTTCAGAATAGGTGCATCACATGACCGGGTTCCTGAGCCGCCAAGTGAGTTATGAAGGGTTGGACTGGCCAACCAGAGGATCCTCTGCTGGGCCCAGTCTATAAAGCCATAATGGTCCCCAAAGTTCCAAGAGAAAAACTGTATTTGGTGCTGTCTTCGGAGCTAATCACTGGCCACGAGGGTCTTTGTTTTATGCTTTGAACTAATAAGACTTCATCTACGATATGGGGATTGGGCCCTGAGAATAATTTCCCCTGATAGGCCCAAGGAACCCGATTCCGACTCTAGAGATATGAGTAATTAAGGCAGGTTTGTGGGGCCCAATGGGTCCTGGAAGGTTTCATAGGTCTGGGAATTCCACCTGTAGGGAGATGATGGTCCTCTGACCTCTGCTTTTCCAGGTAAGCCACGTCATACAGGAGGTATGGAGGACTGACAATGATGTTTATGTATCCCAGTCGCTACTGCTGCAGATAAATAGGGGTTAAGTTATAAAATGAGCTCCGTATGTGTGTCAGCTGTTAAGCGCGCTATTTTTGTAGCCAGTTCACATAAATGTTTTGGAATGAGCCCCGGGCCTTTGAGGTCTATGAAATGTCACCATTGTTTCCACAGTCATTTCATTGGGCGCCGGGGGGGGACTCACATGCTCGCCCTCAACTCGGCACTTTGCAGCCTTCTTGGGTCTGAAGCAGGAAGTCAAGGGTAAAACCAAGTAATTTAACGGCAACATTTTCAAGATGGCGTGCGCTTCAAGTTGCACTGTGCAGAACCCTGAACATACCGCTTACACACAACGTCAAGATTTTGCGTCAGTCAATCAAAAAAATTGTTTAAAAAATCTCAAATTACCACAACCCCTTTTTTATCCCTCTCGTACCAGTCGCAGAAGAATAAAATAGCGCTATGTGCACCATATTTTTGCATACTTTATGCCAATGCTGCTTTCATTGGATACATGTGCCCGACAGAGGTTATTGCCAAATCTGCTACCCATTGGGTCCTCACTGCTTATGGTTGTACCAGACTGTATATGTGAAACAAGCAGATTATCAGATGGCGGGTTACAGTAGTTTACTGGATCTGTATATATTACATCGCAGAATCGGCTCGCCTATTTTTAAACTTGCAGCCTCTGGTCTCGTTGAAGATGTTTTCGCTGAATACTAATATGTGGACCAGTGAGGGAGGAAGCGCTGGTAGAAATGGAGGCTGAAGCACTGTCCAGGTTACTATGACGACTCTGACTGGTGATGTCTTATATCCAGCGGTGGGTGCACAGCGTAAGTGGTATACAGAATATGACTGAGCCACGTCAGGCGTCCTCCAGCTACATCTGGTGCCCGAGAGCTGACTGAGTGTATATGTTGTTGTGTAATGTAAAAGTGACCAATGCACAGAATATGGGATATCACATCCCTCCGATTGAATTGAATAGGTAACCACGTGATAAATGTCGAGGCCAAAACCGCCGGAATGAGACTCAATCTTTGTTAGCAACTCTTTACTTGGGAGACACCAATATAACTACTATAATACTGCTCCTATGTACATGAATATAACTACTATAATACTGCTCCTATGTACAAGAATATAACTACTATAATACTGCTCCTATGTACAAGAATATAACTACTATAATACTGCTCCTATGTACATGAATATAACTACTATAATACTGCTCCTATGTACAAGAATATACCTACTATAATACTGCTCCTATGTACAAGAATATAACTACTATAATACTGCTCCTATGTACAAGAATATAACTACTATAATACTGCCTCCTATGTACAAGAATATTACTACTATAATACTGCTCCTATGTACAGGAATATTACTACTATAATACTGCTCCTATGTACAAGAATATAACTACTATAATACTGCTCCTATGTAAATGAATATAACTACTATAATACTGCTCCTATGTACAAGAATATAACTACTATAATACTGCCTCCTATGTACAAGAATATATCTACTATAATACTGCCTCCTATGTACAAGAATATAACTACTATAATACTGCTCCTATGTACAAGAATATAACTACTGTAATACTGCCCCTATGTACAAGAATATAACTACTATAATACTGCTCCTATGTACAAGACTATAACTACTATAATACTGCCTCCTATGTACAAGAATATAACTACTATAATACTGCTCCTATATACAAGAATATAACTACTATAATACTGCCTCCTATATACAAGAATATAACTACTATAATACTGCCTCCTATGTACAAGAATATAACTACTATAATACTGCTCCTATGTTCAAGACTATAACTACTATAATACTGCTCCTATGTACAAGAATATAACTACTATAATACTGCTCCTATGTACAAGAATATAACTACTATAATACTGCTCCTATGTACAAGAATATAACTACTATAATACTGCTCCTATGTACAAGAATATAACTACTATAATACTGCTCCTATGTACAAGAATATAACTACTATAATACTGCTCCTATGTACAAGAATATAACTACTATAATACTGCTCCTATGTACAAGAATATAACTACTATAATACTGCCTCCTATGTACAAGAATATAACTACTATAATACTGCCTCCTATGTACAAGAATATAATTACTATAATACTGCCTCCTATGTACAAGAATATAACTACTATAATACTGCCTCCTATGTACAAGAATATAACTACTATAATACTGCTCATATGTACAAGAATATAACTACTATAATACTGCCTCCTATGTACAAGAATATAACTACTATAATACTGCTCCTATGTACAAGAATATAACTACTATAATACTGCCTCCTATGTACAAGAATATAACTACTATAATACTGCCTCCTATGTACAAGAATAAAACTACTATAATACTGCTCCCAGGTACGAGAATATAACTACTATAATACGGCTCCTATGTACAAGAGTATAACTACTATAATACTGCTCCTATGTACAAGAATATAACTACTATAATACTGCTCCTATGTACAAGAATATAACTACTATAATTCTGCCTCCTATGTACAGGAATATAACTACTATAATACTGCTCCTATGTACAAGAATATAACTACTATAATACTGCTCCTATGTACAAGAATATAACTACTATAATACTGCTCCTATGTACAAGAATATAACTACTATAATACTGCTCCTATGTACAAGAATATAACTACTATAATACTGCTACTATGTACAAGAATATAACTACTATAATACTGCTCCTATGTACAAGAATATAACTACTATAATACTGCTCCTATAATCAGTAGAACAGATATAGCGCTTCATTTTGCCTGTGATGTCAGTATTATAGCGGTGTTTGCTGCTTGTTACAGTCGTCTCTGGGTTGACACATGGTGATGCCTCGGGGACCCATCTTGCAGGTTGGGAGAGGCGCTGTTACCAGGGCTGGGTACAGTGGGAATATTTTGATTACTCTGAGAGGTTATTTCAGAATCTAATGAGATTATTGTGCTGGTGTTTAGCGGGCCGGATACACTTAGACGATAATGATGTTGATAATAGACAGAAACACAGGACTGAGCACAGAGATGAGACGCGGGGCCTGGATCGACTCCTTTTCCAGAGGAACACACGGCTTTAAACTTCTCCCAGTTTCTGGATCACTGGCTGCTGTTTGTTCTCTGCAACAGTGGGAACATTCAGGACATATGGGTGGTGGGTGCAGAGAAGATGAAATCGTGCAAAATCGAAATGACCTACGAAATCCAGTGTGTGCAGCCGGTGCGGTCACTTTTCTTCCTCCGCATTGGTGTACGGTTCTGTAGAAGCTGGATGTGGGTTTAACAGCAACAGAAAATTGACAAATTTAGAAAATTCACTTTAAATTTTTTTTAGCGCTGTGCAGATTTTGGGACTTAGACCATGCCCCCTTTTTTTACAGACCACTCCCATTTTTAAAGGCCACTACCCTTTGCCGCTTCTCTGACGCCCACCCTCTAGTCACCAATCAGGTTGAGCACTCTCTATATACCGCGTTCAAACATATGGTTGACACAGGAAGCTCGTTAGATGAGCTAAAATAAATGTGATTGCGGCCTAAGAAAGTGCCCTGTGTAAGAGGAGAGAACTACAAGTCCCAGCAAGTTTAGGCTATAATAAAGGTAGATAATGTAGGAGAACAGCATACCCGGGCTCCAGTCCACTCTATAGTTTCCCATTCTAGTGGCTCCCCAAAACAGCTGATCAGTGGAGGTGCGGGATGCCTTCACCAGCTTTCCCTGAGGGTTTGTTCTCTCAACAGGAATGATGTTTCTCCTGGAGCTGAACTAGCATCTGCCCTGCATCTCAGGCAGAGCTAAAACTGAAGTGGCTGAAAGCTCCTCCCTCAGAGGGGAAAGCTATTTCCCTCTGCTGAGTGAGGGCATAATTAACTATACAGTGCCAGCTACTTTGAAAATACATACAAAGCATAAACAGATTAAATAACATCAAATCAAGAACAATTTGCAAGTAACCTGTTGTGGGGTACTGCACTCCCAGTATAGAGTTTTGGGCAATTGCATTAGTCCAGTAATGGTCCCAGTATAGACCCCTGAGAAACTTCACATTGAATATGGTCCACAAGGGTGCACAAAGGAGATATAACTACTGTCTGGGGGCACTAAGGGGACATAACTACTGTGAAGCGGGCACTAAAGGGGCAGCACTACCGTAAAGGGCCACTAAGAGTGCAGCACTATTGTATGGTTGGCTGGCCCATTCTAAAATTTACTATATGGGGCCCAGCCTTCTCTAGGCCCTTGATGGAACCCATTGTGATCTCGTTCTCTAACGGCCCCCAGCTGATCATGTCATGTGTAAAGGCCTGTTTCTGGCGGCTTCTGGTTACAGAAGACATTTGGGTTTCTTTGTCCACCTCCTTCTCTCTGCATGACGATTATGACTTTGTCCATATACAGGCTGCTCCGGCAGCTGGGCCCGAGTACTGAGCAGCTGGCACTCTGCCGGATTTGGCCACAGATATCTTGTTTTTTATTTTAAGCTGCAATTTTATCTTGTCCTACTTAGTATTCATCCTGAAAAATCTGATATTAACTTGTTAGCAGCTGCTGCGAAGGCTCGGAGGCAATGGATTTACAGAGGAGAAGAAAAGGATGTAGAGTAAGATTCCTTCACTCCGACAACTTATAGTTCATGATTTTTGTCAGTTATGACCCAAAGACAGAAGATATCGTGACCTCTCCAATTAAAAGCAAGGTCACATACACGAAAATAAGTAACAATTGACAACTTACACCGTCGAGTCTCATTATTCTGACCACTTTCTACTTTCGGCGGTGTAGAGCTCATGAAGGATGTCCCGTGTGCTCAGCTGGCTCGGTGGGTATATAAGGTGTGCTCAGCTGGCTCGGTGGGTATATAAGGTGTGCTCAGCTGGCTTGCTGGGTATATAAGGTGTGCTGAGCTGGCTCGGTGGGTATATAAGGAGTTCTGAGCTGGCTCGGTAGGTATTTAAGGTGTGCTGAGCTGGCTCGTAGGTATATAAGGGGTGCTGAGCTGGCTCGGTGGGTATATAAGGTGTGCTGAGCTGGCTCGGTGGGTATATAAGGAGTTCTGAGCTGGCTCGGTAGGTATTTAAGGTGTGCTGAGCTGGCTCGTAGGTATATAAGGGGTGCTGAGCTGGCTCGGTGGGTATATAAGGTGTGCTGAGCTGGCTCGGTAGGTATATAAGGTGTGCTGAGCTGGCTCGGTGGGTATATAAGGTGTGCTGAGCTGGCTCGGTGGGTATATAAGGTGTGCTGAGCTGGCTCGGTGGGTATATAAGGTGTGTGATGGGCTGTCTGCACACATATCCCTCGTTGGTGTCATCGGTAAAAGAGGTGATTTATCAGAGTTGATGAAGGGATGATTATTGGCTTTCGGGCCCCGGGTGGCGGTATTTCTGACACTGCGCAGTGTGAACTGTTGTCTGTGGTGATAGTGTACGGTGAGCGGACAAATGGCAGCATTGTGAATAAGAGACGTGGAAACTGCGGAGCACCACGTGCCACTGATGAGAGAGGTGAATGTCGGCTGTGAAGGTATGTGAGGGCGGACGACACCCTACAGAGGAGCAGATCACAAAATGAGCCAGGGGCTACCAGACGTGTGTCTAACACAACAGGTCCTGCATATGGGGCTCCGGAGCAGACGGACGGTCACTGCTACTCTGATAATGAAGTTTCATCAGCAAAAGAGGCTTCAATTTTCACAGCAGTATCAGAATTGGACCTCGGCCGATTGGTAAAAGGTTGTCTTCTCAGATAAGTCAGCATGGCTCCAGATACCTGTGACAACCTACGTGGACCTTACTGAGTCACTCCCAGCCTGTCTAGCTGCTGTCCGGGCTGCACGCGGCGGTTATTCTGGATATAAGCTGCTGGTCAAAATAATGGGACTCGACTGTACATACGTCATGGTCAGGTGCAAGTTCAGACACCACGACATTTAACGCTGCAACATTTTTGTCGTGGTGATCTTGCAGGTGTGGATTGCAAATAACTCCAATCATGGCAGTTAACCCCTTCAGTGCTGCAGTCACAACACTGTACACTATAGGGATGCCCAGCCTGTAAGGCGTCATCTGGACTACTTCACCAGCATAGCAGCTTGTTGGCTGTCTTTTGCTGCCCAGGCAGTAAGAAGCTCAGATAATAAGACATAGGCAGTAACAGTGTGTCTCCCTCTCTGCTGCTCCTTCCTATTGGGTGCAGAGGAGGAGAAGCGGCCTTCCTTCCTATAATGCACTCACCCCTAAGCAGTAGTGGGCAGGTCGGGTTTTGGACTGAGTTTAGATGCTGCACAGCTTAGAGGGAACACTGGTCAAAGCTCCACTTTGGCTTATAAGTGGGGGTCCCAAGTAGGCATATGGACAAGACATATGGGCAACCTGCTTGATAATGTTATGTCCATGCAGCATGACCTTACATGACCAAAGAGGCCAATCATGGCTCTCTGTACACAGCCCATAGGCAGGGTCTAATAGGCAGTTTATTATTCTTTCAGTAGGTGTGTCAGAAGTTAAAGAAATGTAACAAAAAAATTTAGATTTAAAAAAAAAAAAGAGAAAAAAAGCTCTGTCCTTGCAACCATTGTGTATCCATTATACTATCCCCACACAGTCTTTGCTTGCAAAACACAGTACTGATTGCAGGTGGCAGGCTGGCTGGTCTTAGTAATGGGCCTGTTGCTATACAGGTCTTGGCCTCTCTCAGAAAACAGAATTTGGATGGCTTCAGTTAACCCGTAGCTCCAGCCTCAACCTCTTTGTGGTGCTCAGCTATGTCTTTGCCCGAACTAGGCCCTGAGGTTGTGCATCTTTATGGCCAGTGCCACTTACCTCCACTTCTAGCTAACTGCAAAGAAGAATATGTAACGGCTTAAGCAACAAATTTACATTGGATTTCAGTTCTGCTACATTGAAATAGTAGGCTAGTTTTTCAAAACAATCCAAAAATTAAGAAGTGAAATAGCGAGATTCATTTTGTGTTTTGAGGATATTCATTTCTCGGTGGATTTGTTATGTTTTCTTGAAATTTATGTGAATGGGAATTAGACCTAATTAAATACCTTAATAATGTCTTGAAGTGATGGGCTGGATTTTTGCCAATTTTAAGTTTATTTAACTGAAATGTTACCTCTGGATTTCATAGACAGTGGTGGATAGTGATATATATGTTTCCTGCTGGATAGTGATATATATGTTTCCTGCTGGATAGTGATATATATGTTTCCTGCTGGATAGTGATATATATGTTTCCTGCTGGATAGTGATATATATGTTTCCTGCTGGATAGTGATATATATGTTTCCTGCTGGATAGTGATATATATGTTTCCTGCTGGATAGTAATATATATGTTTCCTGCTGGATAGTGATATATATGTTTCCTGCTGGATAGTGATATATATGTTTCCTGCTGGATAGTGATATATATGTTTCCTGCTGGATAGTGATATATATGTTTCCTGCTGGATAGTGATATATATGTTTCCTGCTGGATAGTGATATATATGTTTCCTGCTGGATAGTGATATATATGTTTCCTGCTGGATAGTGATATATATGTTTCCTGCTGGATAGTGATATATATGTTTCATGAGACCTGGTGGGTAGTGGAATGTACATCCTATAAACCCTGACGGACAATGGTAAGCACATTTCATGAGCCCTGCTGGGCAGTGGTGTGTATATTTTATGTGTCGTGGAATGTACAGTTTATGAACTTTGTTGATTAGTGGTATATACATTTCATGAGCATTGGTGAACTGTGGTATGTACCTGCCCTGCACAAGCCCTGGTGGGCGATGGAATAAAAATTTATTTAGCCCTAAAGGGCAGCGATATATACATTCCATGAGCCCTGGTCAGCAGTGGTATATACGTTGCATAATCCCCGGGTCAGTGGTATATACAGTTGTGTTCAAAATAATAGCAGTGTGTTTAAAAAAAGTGAATAAAGCTCAAAATCCTTCTAATAGCTTCTATTTCCATACACACAAATGCATTGGGAACACTACACATTCTATTCCAAAATCAAAATATGAAGAAAAATATATCAAATTTGTGTTGTTCCTCTAAAAAAAACTTTGCATTCACTATATAAACTGAAAAATGTTTGAAGATTTTGCTTTCCTTTGAATCCCTTCACTAATATTTGGTTGTATAACCGCTGTCTCTGAGAACTGCTGGACGTCTGTGTTGCTCGGAGTCACCACCTTCTGCCCCCTGTGACCAGGTATTCCAGCCCAGGAGGATTGGACCACATTCCACAGTTCTTCTCTATTTCTTGGTTTTGCCTCAGAAACTGCATTTTTGATGTCATCCCACAAGTTTTCTATTGGATTAAGATCCGGGGATTGGGCCGGCCGCTCCATAACGTCAATCTTGTTGGTCTGGAACCAAGATGTTGCCCGTTTACTGGTGTGTTTGGGGTCGTTGTCTTGTTGGAACACCCATTTCAAGGCCATTTCCTCTTCAGCATAAGGCAGCATGACCTCTTCAAGTATTCTGATGGATTCACACTGATCCATGATCCCTGGTCTGCGATAAATAGGCCCAGCAACGTAGTATGAGAAACATCTCCATATCATGATGCTCGCCCACCATGCTTCACTGTCTTCACAGTGCACTGTGGCTGGAATTCAGTGTTTGGGGGTCGTCTGACCAGTGGCGGATCCAGAGCCTGGTCTCAGGAGGGGCACTTCCTCAGGCAATAGGAGATTATGGGGCCCCTGTGTCCCCGCCCACCCTCAAGCCACACCCACACACAGCCCCACCCATATATCGCGCCCATACCTCTTACATCCAGTGACGTCTCCTCTGATGTAGACGTTCTCTTTCTTCATCTTCTCCATTCAGACCAGACCGCCATGATGATTTCTTTCAGCCATCTCTCATCTCTGCAGAGTTTGACAGACAGACATCTTAGTTTCCTACTTTTCCTCCCACCTTTTCAACATCCCATCATGCACCCCCAATACTGAGACGCTGTGCCCCCCAAAACTATACTGTAGAAACAGATAAACCCCATGAAAATACTAGTTACACACAGATAGCGCCCCCTTCAATAATTATTGGAACACAATGCTCTAAAAAATAACTGCACCCAGCAAATAGTGCCCCTGACACTAATAGTGTAACCATAATGTCCCCCAAAAATAACTGTGCTAAGCTGATACTGTGCCAGGGCGCCCCCACAGTAATAGTGCTCCCCAAAATCCCAACAATAGTAATAATTCTGTGCCAGAGTGCACTTAGTAGTAATAGTGCTCCTACAGTGCCCCCAACAGTAATTGTGACCCAGAAGTAATAATGCTCCCATAGTCCCCCAGATGTATATTATAATGTGCGCCAGTACAAAAAATGCCCTGTTGTGTGGCAGTAAAAAAAAACAAAAAAAAACCCCTCTTAGTGCCCCCAGTAGAGTCAATGTCTCCAAAATGCCCTCATGTGATCAAATGACCCGCAATGTGTGCCACTACAAAAAACACTTAGTGCCCCCAGTTGAGCTAAGGTGCCCATAGTGCCCCAATAATTTGTGCCAGTATAAAATACTCCTATATAGTGCCCTCATAGTGCTCCTCCCCATCCTATATAGTGCCCACAGAAGATGCCCCCAAAGTGCTCCTCCCTGTCCTATATAGTGCCCCTAGAAGATGCCCCCATAGTGCTCCTCTCACCCTTCATAATGTGGCAGTATAAAATGCCCCTATAGACTGCCCCATATAGATGACCCCATAATGCTCCCTTCCCCATAGTGGCACCAAAATAGGTGCCAGTAATAAATGCCCCTGTATCATGCCCCCCCCCCCCCTTCTCCATAGTGCTCCCCCCATAATGTGCCAGTATATAGGGCCCCCATAGTGCTCCTTCCCCCCCTTCTCCATAGTGCCCCCCCATAATGTGCCAGTATATAGGGCCCCCATAGTGCTCCTTCCCCCCCTTCTCCATAGTGCCCCCCCCATAATGTGCCAGTATATAGGGCCCCCATAGTGCTCCTTCCCCCCCTTCTCCATAGTGCTCCCCCATAATGTGCCAGTATATAGGGCCCCCATAGTGCTCCTTCCCCCCCTTCTCCATAGTGCCCCCCCATAATGTGCCAGTATATAGGGCCCCACCCCCCTTCTTGCCATACTGTACTAAAAATAATGAAAACAATAATCACTTATACTTACCTCCATGACACTGCGATGCGATGCAGGCCTCTTCCGGTGCCCTATGTGTCCCGCTCTGTACGGCTCAGGCGGCGCGTTGACGTCTGCACCGGCTTCTGATAGGCTGCAGGCCTAGTGCCTGTAGCCTATCAGAGGAACGGGCAAGGGAGACGCCTCTCCCCTGCCCCGCACCGTTCATCAGATGAATATAGAGATGAGTGCTTCCACAATGGAAGCGCTCATCTCTCCCTGCCGCTGCCACCGCTGCCGGAATGGTCAGTCCGCCCCTGGCTCCCACTATATTCTCGGGGTTGCCCCCCCTGGATCTGCCAATGCGTCTGACAAACTGTCTCCGGCCTCCAGACCCAAAAAGAACAATCTTACTTTCATCAGTCCACAGAATGTGTCTTTAGGCCGTCAATGTGCTCTTTGGCAGATTGTAACCTCTTCAGCACAGTGGGACTTTGCGGGGGCTTCTTGCAGATAGCTTGGCTTCACATAGGCCTCTTCTATGTGTACCAGTACTCACAGGTATCTTTAGACCTTCTTTGATCTTCCTAGAGCCCTTGCCAGTTTGGCTATTCTTCTATCCATTTGAATGGTAGTTTTTCGCTTTCTTCCACGTCTTTCAGGTTTTAGTTGCCATTTTAAAGCATTTGTGTTCATTTTAGCTGAGCAGCCTATCATTTTCTGCACTTCTTTATCTGTTTTCCCTTATCCAATCAACTTTTTAATCAAGGTACGCTGTTCTTCTGAACAATGCCTGGAACGACCCATTTTACTCAGAATTTCAGAGAGAAATGCACTGTAACCAGCATGTACAACATTTGCTGCCTTCCTTCCTTAAATAAGAGCAATAATTGCCACCTGTTTTTCAAAGAATGAATGACCTCACTAATTGAACTCCACACTGCTATTATTTTGAACATGCCCCTTTCAATTAGTGATTCAATTACACAGAACCAGCAGCATGCATGTCATGACTGTTGGGTCTGTTAGATTTCTATTACTCTACCACACCTGCTAGTAAATTATTTGCTATATAGAAATATTTCTACCAAAAACAGTGATTGATCAGGTTAGTGATGTCTGACTGCTATTATTTTGAACACAACTGTACATTTCACAAACCTTAGTGGTCAGTGTTATATGCATTTCATGAGCCCTGGTGGGCAGTGGTATGTACATTTCATGAGCCCTGGTGGGCAGTGGTATGTACATTTCATGAGCCCTGGTGGGCAGTGGTATGTACATTTCCTGAGCCCTGGTGGACAGTGGTATGCACATTTCATAAGCCCTAGTCGGCAGTGTTATATACATTTCATGAGCCCTGGTGGGCAGTGGTATGTACATTTCATGAGCCCTGGTGGGCAGTGGTATGTACATTTCATGAGCCCTGGTGGACAGTGTTATATACATTTCATGAGCCCTGGTGGGCAGTGGTATGTACATTTTATGAGCCCTGGTGGGCAGTGGTATGTACATTTCCTGAGCCCTAGTGGGCAGTGGTATGCACATTTCATAAGCCCTAGTGGGCAGTGGTATGCACATTTCATAAGCCCTAGTCGGCAGTGGTATGTACATTTCATGAGCCCTGGTGGGCAGTGTTATATACATTTCACGAGCCCTAGTGGGCAGTGGTATGTACATTTCATGAGCCCTGGTGGGCAGTGGGGTAGGCAGAATCTGAGCCCTTTTGGACAGTTGAATAAAAGTGTCCATTTTATGGTAAAGCAAAATCTCTAGTAGACAATCTTATATTCATTGTCTTATCCATGGTAGATATGGGCAACGCCAATCCCTGGTAAACAGTGGTCATACCATGGAAACCAAAGTAACCCCGAAGTGTCCATGTCCTGCACTAGTTGCTGCTGGTGGACACAGAGTTGTGCTTTCAGCCTCCTCTGCTGTCGGCCTCCACCCCAATTCTTAGCGTGTTTTTGATTATTTCAATTTAGCCGGCGCCCTATGTGCTCGAGTTTCCTAGAAGACAAGGACAATGTCTCGTTCTCATCTCGGCTCTTGTGTATTTTGTGCAGGAACGTCTCCTCCTCTCCATTCTGCCCAAACACATTGCAGACGAGATGCTCAACGACATGAAGAAAGACCAAAAACAGAAAGAGCTGCAGCAGTTCAACACCATGTACATGTACCGTCACGAGAACGTCAGGTATGCGGGGCCCCTTTATATCTTGTAACAAGGTGCTTTATTGTAAAACTGTTGCCTGGTATCGCAGCTCAGCTCTATGCAGTAAGGCTGAGATGCAGTACCACACACAACCTGTGCACAGGGGCGGCGCCGTTTTTGCCATTTTTTTCGAATTAGGGCAAAAACGGACTACTCCTTGGGGTAAATGCTGACTACTCATGTACAATGTATCCGCGCAGTAGGATGTTCTACAGATATTGACCCTGATGGTCTCTGTCTCTTGACAGCATACTCTTCGCTGATATTGTGGGCTTCACACAGCTGTCCTCGTACTGCAGCGCCCAGGAGCTGGTAAAGCTGCTAAATGAACTTTTTGCCCGCTTCGACAAGCTTGCAGCGGTGAGTATATATAGGTTTATGTAGAGATGTAGCAGAGTCGAGGTTGTAACAGGTTTGGAGGGTGACTTGTGGCAGTGCTTTTCATGGACACCATTGATTTTATGATTAAGGTGTGTCTATGTAGTGTTATCGATGCTGCCACATGACTGTCGACATTTTAAACAGTGTCTTACTATATGTGCCTTTTGGTTTCCTAGAAATACCACCAGCTGAGGATTAAGATTTTGGGTGACTGTTATTACTGTATCTGCGGCCTCCCGGACTATAGAGATGATCATGCTTACTGCTCCATCATGATGGGTCTGGCCATGGTTGATGCCATATCGTAAGTATCGTGTTTGCAGGTTCGGCTACATACGATACAATTGGAAAGTCTTCAGACCCTTTCACTTTCTCCACATTTTGATCTCCATCTCCTTGTTTCATAGTTTTACCCTTCATTCTGCCCTCAATACTCCACAATGAGGTGGTGAGAACAGAACCTTAGAAACTTTGTTAATTTATTAAAAGGAAAAAACAATAATTTCTCCTGGACATAAGTATTCACACCCTTTGCTACGACACTTGACATTTAGCTCTGGGGCCTCCCATTTCTCTTGATCATCTCAGATGTTCTACACCTTGATTGGAGTAACCTGTGGTAATTCGGGTGATTGGACATGATTTTGGAAGACACAGCCTGTGTCTCACAGCTGACAATCTATATCAGAGGAAAACCAAACCATGATGAGGAAAGAACTGCCCGTAGAGCCCAGAGACAGGATTGAGTGCAGGCACAGATTTGCGTCAACATATGCAATGTCACCATAAAGTGGCCTGGGAGAACCATGGCTCCGATGTGGTGGTCCAGCCTGCCGCAGCAACCTCTACATCACCCAGTGGCACGCCGCACCCGATTTCAGGCAGTCAAGGCTCCACCACCTCAGACGAAGAGAGCTGTCTGTCCTTCCCATCATCTGCTGGTCATGATGCTCCTCCACCGACTCCTCGTCATTCATTCCGTCAGCAAAGCCAAAGTGCACAGCTGCGCCGACGTGTGGAGCTGTAATTACGGTCAGGGACAATACATGTCCTTTACAGCCCACTGGGTGAATGGGGTTCCTGCACAGCCACACCAGCAACTTGGCCAGGTGACGCCGCTTCTGCCTCCATGTTCTCACGCCATTGGTCCTGCGACAATGTCCGCCTCTGCCTCCTCATCCTCCACTGTGTCCTCAGCCTCCACTGCATGGACAATTCAGTGCCCCTCCAGCATACCACATATGCATTGCATGGCGATGTCACGCTGTTCTTTACCTCGTTTGCCTGGGGGCGAACGGAGTCACACAGGGGAGGAACTGCTCCGTGTCCTACATCAAGAAATTGAATCATGGTATTCTCCGTGACGACTCAAAATCTGAACCATGGTGACCGCCAACGGGAAGAACATGGCGTCGGTGCTGCGTCAAGGGCTGAGCCATGCGCCCAGCATTGCACACGTGTTCAATCTGGTTGTCAAGTGGTTCCTGAAGTCTTCCACCCATCTGCAAGACATCCTAAAAATGGCCAGGAAACTTTGCATGCACTTCAGCCACTCGTACAGCGCAAAGCATACCCTCCTTGAGCTGCAGCAGCAGAATGGCATCCACCAACATAGGCTGATATGCGAGGTTTCCACCCGTTGGAATTCCACCCTCCATATGTTGGACCAACTATACGAACAAAGAAAGGCCATTAACGATTTCTTGATGATCCAAGCGGACAGGAGTACTCCTCTGTGTAACGTCAATGTCAGCCAGTGGCAGCTCATGTGTGACACCTGCCATTTGCTCAGGCACTTTGAGGAGGCCATGTTATTTGTCAGTCGCCAGGACTACGGGATGAACAACGTCATTTCACTGCTTCATGTCCTGGAACAGATGCTGGTAAATCTGGCTGGTCAGGGGACTGGAGATGTGGCGCCTAGATCTCACGGCCTCATGAGCCTTGTGGGGGCTGAACTGGAGCAGGAGGAGGACATTGGAGCACAATGTGTAGCGAAATGGGTGTTTTTTCTACACAGGTGACAGGAGAGGAGGAGCAGGAGCAGCCAGAGGAGCTACAGGGCGATGAGGAAGACGAGGCAGAGGACCCAGACACACTGTGTTTGGTGTTTGTACGGCGGGGGCTATAGTTACCCCAGGAAGAACTCGCCTGTCCACACAAAATGTGGAGAGACTGACCTTTGTCAAGATGAATCAGGCGTGGATCAGACAGGATTTCCACTCATCAGACTAGATCATCCATGGTGCCACACCAACACTTTGACAAAAGAGACCGGTTTCTTCTGGCTACCTGCCTCAGCTACTATTCTGATGCTGCCACCCGCCTGATGCCATACATCCGATGCCAAGTGCTCCTTCTTTCACCCACCATCGTTAGCTGGTACTGGTATTGCCACCCACCTCCCCACTCTGTTAGCGGGTCACTCTGTGGTCTCTTGATGCTGCCACCTCCACACTATTTCACCTTGCCACTCTGTGGTCTCCTGATGCTGCTGCCACCTCCACACTATGTCACCTTGCCACTCTGTTGTCTCCTGATGTTGCTGCCACCTCTACACTATGTCATCATGCCACTCTGTGGTCTCCTGATGCTGCTGCCACCTCCACACTATGTCACCTTGCCACTCTGTGGTCTCCTGATGCTGTTGCCACCTCCACACTGTCACCTTGCCACTCTGTGGTCTCCTGATGCTGCTGCCACCTCAACACTATGTCACCTTGCCACTCTGTGGCTTCCTGATGCTGCTTCCACCTCCACACTGTCATTGTGCCACTCTGTGGCCTCCTCCTGATGCTGCTGCCGCCACCTCCACACTGTCATTGTGCCACTCTGTGGCTTCCTGATGCTGCTGCCATCTCCACACTGGTAATGTGCCACCCTGTGGCCTCCTCCTGGTGTTGCTGCTGCTGCCACCTCCACACTCTGTCATTGTGCCACTCTGTGGCCTCCTGATGCTGCCGCCACCTCCACACTGTCATTGTGCCACCCTGTGGCCTCCCCCTGATGCTGCTGCTGCCGCCACCACTTCTACACTGTCATTGTGCCACTCTGTGGCCTCCTCCTGATGCTGCTGCCACCTCCAGACTCTGTCATTGGACCACTCTGTGGTCTCCTCATGCTGCTCACCACTATGTCATAGGGCCACTCTGTGGACTTCTTATGCTGTTCCCACCCTCCCCACTTCATGACTTGGCCACTATTTTGCCTTTCGGCCTGGCTGACATTATCATTTATTTCACCCTTCTTCTGATCTGTCAGAAGGAAGGAAAAATGAAACGCACAACGCATCCTGTCTGTGTAGCAGCTGTAAGGCCTGTATGGTCCCATCAGAATTGGCTTGTGATTTGGTAGCCAAAAGCAGGATTGGGTACAGAACACAAAAGACATGCAAATATTCAATTGGATCCACTCCTGTTTTTTTTGGGCTTTAGCAATATTGATGGATTACTGAACAAATGCTGACCGAGTGAAGGCGGATGCTCCACAGACAGGATCCGTTTTTTGGGGGTTATTTTTCTGACAGATCAGAGGAAGGGCAAAATAATCAGTGACGTCACAAACACAAACTCACTGCTGACCCCCTCTCCACTCTGTCGGGGGGGGGGGGGGGGGGGCTCTACTTGTATAAGCGTTTAATAGAACTGGTTCTGTAGACATCTATGTGGAATCAGCTGACGACGGTGTAAAAGGAGTGCGCTTCTTCTT
Source organism: Bufo gargarizans (assembly GCF_014858855.1). NCBI lineage: Eukaryota > Metazoa > Chordata > Amphibia > Anura > Bufonidae > Bufo > Bufo gargarizans. The sequence continues at coordinate 46,539,086 of NC_058083.1, read as the reverse complement.
GTTGATAACATTGACCTGTAAGGCTGAGTTCATACTTAGTTATTTGGTCAGTTTTGGCCCCGTGCCTGCCCAAATAAGTGAAGTGTGCAGTTATTCTAAGAGCGACGCCTGTCATCTGCATGTCATACGGACTCACAGTATTATTTCACTACCACAGCAGACTCCCTATGTGTGTTACTGCAAGGCACAGTGTTCTACACCACTATAAAGGCTCTCTGCAGCCAGGAAATAGCCGTTTTTTTTACGTGATTCGCCACAAATAAATTCGGATCAAACAAAAAAAAAAATTTAATTCGGCGGACTGGCCGAATCAATTTTTTTTTACATTTTCTCATCTCTAGTCACTATGGCTGAGCTTCAAAGATCCTGTGTGCAGATGGTAGAAACTTCCAGAAGATCGACCATCACTGCAGCACTCCACCAGAAAGAAGCCTCTCCTCAGTAAAAGCCGCCTAGTTTTTGCAACAAAAAAAAAAAGTCACCTAAAGGACTCTCAGACTGTGAGAAACAAGATTCTCTGGTCTGATGAAACCAAGATTGAACTTTTTGGCCTCAATTCTAAGCATCATGTCTGGAGGAACCAGGCCATGCTCATTAGCTGCCCAATACCATCCCTACAGTGAGGCATGGTGGTGGCAGCATCATACTGGGAGGACAGAGACACTGGTCAGGGTTGAGAGAAAGCTGAATGGAGGAAAGTTCAGAGATATTCTTAATGAGAACCTGATCCAGAGCGCCCTAAACCTCAGACTGGGCTGAAGGTTCACCTTCCAACAAGACAATGGCCCACAGCCAAGACAACACAGGAGCGGCTGAGGGACAACTCTGTGAATGTCCTTGAGTGGCCCAGCAAGAGCACTGAACCCAATGGAACATATCTTGAGAGACCTGAACATGGCTGTCCACCGACGGCCCCCATCCAACCTGACAGAGCTTGAGAGGATCTGCAGAGAAGAACGGCAGAAAATACCCAGATCCAGGTGAGGAAACCTTGTGGCATCATCTCTAAGAAGACTGGAGGCTGCAATCACTGCCAAAGGGGCATCAACTAAAAGTCCTGAGTAAAGGATGTGAATATTTATGTCCTGAGTAAAGGGTATGAACACTTATGTCTATGCAAGATTTTAGTTTTTCCTTTTTAATAAATGATCAAAGATTTGTAACATTCTGTCCTCACTTTCTCGTTATGGGGGAACTGATAGAACAAGACCAATGCGCTGGATGGATGTATGGATGGATCACTCCTTTTTTTTCACTTGTGTAGATACGTGCGAGAGAAAACAAAAACGGACGTAGACATGCGTGTGGGCGTTCATACAGGGACCGTCATTGGAGGAGTCCTGGGACAGAAACGGTGGCAATATGATGTGTGGTCCACCGACGTCACCCTGGCTAACAAGATGGAGGCTGGAGGAATCCCTGGGTAAGTTGCCCTAAAGCTGAGGGTGATTTTTTTTAACTCCTAAAATGCCTGGTTTGGTATCTCTTTCCAAAGAATAGATCAAATCTCAAAACCTGTAACCTCTATTGACCTCTCCCTGACCACAGCCGGGTGCACATCTCCCAGAGCACATACGACTGCCTGAAGGGGGAGTTTGATGTGGAGCCTGGAGAAGGGGGCACACGGTGCGACTACCTGCGAGAGAAGGGCATCGTCACTTACCTGGTGGTCTTCCCTAAGCAGCCAGTAAATAAGAATGGGATAAATGGAGTGGTAAGTCTCGCTGCTGTCTCTGTACTGCCCCCGAGGCTCCTTTCTGGGACTGTTAAGGCCTGACGATGGGCCATAGGGTTGGAAAATTTAGGAAATATTGACTGATCACGTATATTTTTGCTGCATCTAGCGCCATCTTTAGGACAGAAATTGAACACATAACCCCCCTAGTGGTCATGATGATGGTCGGGTTTCTATAGGTATAAGTAGGCGTGGTTAACTATACTGGGTGTGGCTTACTGCGGGTGGGGCTTAGCATGCCAATTGGTGACATTGCTCTTTGGATTCTCGTTCTGTTCAGAAGCTGTCGCTGACGTCATCACACGGAAACTCGCCGCAGCTGATCAACACCAAGGAGTGCAACGGCAGCATCCACACCACCTGCACCACCCCGGACGAGAACGAGGAGCTGGACACCAGAGTGAGTCCCCATGTCGTTTCAGGACCTTTTACAAGGGTTTCAGTAGGATAGGCCATAAATGTCTGGTCTGATGGTGGTCCGACTGCTGCATGCGCGGTGCGCTCTCTAGTCAACGCTATTTAACTTTCGAAAATAGCCGAGTACATTCGCTTGGCTATTTTTGGAACTCCCGTAGCAGTAAATGGAGAGCACCTGCGCATGCGCAGTGTGCTCTCCTCTATTTTGGGAGCCCCGTTCTGGAGGTAGGAGCAGATCCCAGAGGTGGGATCTGCACCTATTTGATTTTGATGACATATCCTAGCGATACGCCATCAAAGGCTGAGATGGGACGATCCCTTTAAGTATACACCTCTCAGCCATAACATTAAAAACAATATTTTATATATCCCCTTGTGCTCCATCAAGGCATGGACTCCATAAGACCTCTGAGGAGTCCTGTGGTATCTGGCCGCACATCCGGTAAGCTGCTCAGTGCGGCCTCCATGGATCCCACAGATAACGATGGATTGAGACCTTTGAATTTGGAGACAAGTCCTTACCTTCATCTCTTTGTCATGTTCCTCATCCCTGGACAGTATTAGCAGCCTGGCCGGGGCAATATCCTGCTAATAGAGGGCACTGCTATTAGGGGGCGCCACTCCCGGGAAGAGGGGTACTTGTCTGTACAATGGTTAGGAAGGATTCCAATTGCCCAGGCTTCCACCTTACCTAGTGCATTTTGGTGCCATCTGTTCCCCAGGTAAGGGACGCAGAACCATACACATCTGCTCCCTGCGGCTTCGGTCCTATGCCCTGCCTCTGTTCTGCAATCTTCCGGTCTTCGGCTTGTTTACCTCCGGTCAGGCTGCAGAGGGGGGTCATGCGTGCCGGAGCAGTCAGTGGTGAAGCGTCCTCAAGTGGTTAGTCACCACCGCTTGGGGAAACACCACCATCCGCAAGCACTTTTAAGAACGAACTTGTTGATCCTGCAGGTGCATGGAGACTGTGCAGCTGCAGGAGCGGGGAGCCGCTGTCACTGATAGGTGGACTGGCCATAGAGAAGGCAGATAGTGTTTTATTCCATGTCTTCCCCATTTCTGTATACACGGCGCTCATGCCATTCAGAAAGCGGACACAATATTTCTGATTGCCGTCTCAGTGATCAAGTGGTATCGAGGAAGTGCAGGAGCTGCTGGCTCCTAGCAAACCCAGATCAGCTCTGGATGAGGCTCCACCAGAGGCTGTAATGTATCAGCCAATCACAGGGTAAATCACCAATAGAAAAATAATGTCACATTAAAATAACCCACAGAGGTTTATGACCTTACATGAGCACAAATGGGGTCATTTATTAAGATCTGAGTTTTTGAGGCGCCTAAATTATGTAGAGGCGTCGGCCTATATATAACTTAGGCGCTGGCTGTGCAACTTGCTTAAAGGGAACCTGTCACCGGGATTTTGTGCATAGAGCTGAGGACATGGGTTGCTAGATGGCCGCTAGCACATCCGCAATACCCAGTCCCCATAGCTCTGTGTGCGTTTATTGTGTAAAAAAAACTATTTGATACATATGCAAATTAACATAAAAGAGTCATTTCTTACTTGTGTGACCAGAGAAGAGTCATATTTTCAAGCTCTGACTCATCTCAGGTTAAATTGCATATGTATCAAATAGTTGTTTTTACACAATAAAAGCACACAGAGCTATGGGGACTGGATATTGTGGATGTGCTAGCGGCCATCTAGCAACCCATGTCCTCAGCTCTATACCCAAAATCCCGGTGACAGGTTCCCTTTAAGTCTATGACGGCTCCCTTGCTGGAGTAGACTTCATTTTCTGCGGCAAAAACAGACATAGAAAATGATAAATGAGAAGAACCGGCCCCCTTCCCCTTTGCGACCGAATCTGCTGCAAAAGTGCAAAAAATTGCGTACTTCTCGTCATAAATGACCCCCAAAGTATTTAGTAAACATACTTTTTTCCCTCCCATTTTTGCAGGTATAAAAAAAAATTAAAGCAAAATAATAAATAACATAAAATAAAAAATTACATAAAAAGAAATCCCCATGTATCACAGAAAAAAATAGACTTAGGGTATTTTCACACTTGCGGCAGAGGATTCCGGCAGCCAGTTCCGTCGCCGTAACTGCCCGCCGGATCCGACAAGCCGGACGCAAACTGATGGCATTTATCAGACGGATCTGGATGCGGATCCGTCAGACAAATGCATTGAAATACCGGATCCGTCTCTCCAGAAAAACGGATCCGGTATTCATATTTTTTTGCATTTTTAAAGGTGTATGCATGCGCAGACCGAAAAGCCGGATCCGTTTTGCACTAATACGGCACTAATACATTTCAATGTAAATTAATGCCGGCATTCCGGCAAGTGTTCAGTATTTTTGGCCGGAGATAAAACTGCAGCATGCTGCGGTATTTTCTCCGCCCAAAAAACGTAAGAGGGACTGAACTGATGCATCCTGAACGGATCGCTCTCCATTCAGAATGCATTAGGATAAAACTGATCATTTTTTTCCGGTATTGAGCCCCTAGGACGGAACCCAATACCGGAAAAGAAAAACGCTAGTGTGAAAGTACCCTAAAAAATTATTTAAATGACCGAATCAAGAAAAAAGGTTTTGGCTTACTAAAAAAAAAACTCTGATCGTGAAGAGTAAGGAGGGAATGGCCTGGTCTTGAGCTGGTTAGGAGAAGGGCATCTGTAATATATACAGAACACGACAGTATATCGCAATATGGCTGACCGCGTGAGTTCCCTGGAAATCACATCCCCCGTGTTTGCCTGCTTTATGTCACACAGTCCCTTTTGGTGTGGCGCCCTCTAGTGGATCCTCTTATGACTGCAGTTGTTCTAGATCCAGGGCAGGGAGTCATAATCCCTATCGTCCAGCAGATAATGGCAGATTAAAGGAATTTTACCAGGTTTTCTCATGATCTGCACAATGTAACGAGCGCGGGATAAGGTCTCATACTCACCGCTGCCTTATTTTGGTCCCTCGAGATGAAATATACTTCTAATTTCTTAAATTTTTTGGGGAGAAGAGGGGTGTTTTCAATGTATCTGGCCTCAATCTGCTTCTGAGAGAGGATACTGGCAACCATAGGTTTCCTCCCCATTGTCGAGATCTCTGCTTACTGTTGGTGTATGGAAACATTCCAGCATGCATGTCATTTGTATCCTTAGCTTTACATTTCTAAGATGATGCGGCACTGCAGCTCGTGATGACAATGATTCCATGTTTGCTCCCCTGTCTCATCACAGGTGGTGAACCCATCTTTCCCCAACCCCCGCAGACGCCTCCGCTTGAGAGACTTGGCCGAGAGAGTCATTGACGCTCAGCAGAATGAGCAGGAGCTGAACAAACTGCTGAATGAAGCCTTGCTGGAGAGAGAGACTGTACAAGTGTGAGTCATCTCGCTGCCTCCCCCCCATTCCTCTGCATGCTGGGCCCCTCAACACTTTATAGAGGAAGACCATTTGGGGCCCTTGGAGAGATGGGACCATCTATGGTTGGTCCCGTCCTCTTTGCTACTCTCCAGAGGAGCCTCATTGTTTGCAAAATTGGCCCCTGGGTCATGGGAAATGACATCACGAGGGGCCCTATTTGGCCTCCTTCTTCTACCACTGGTGATGACACCAGTACAGAGCAGAAAATAGGAATGTATGAGATTCACTGGGTTTTTGTGGCCAGCGTCAGTGAGGTGCCACATAAGGGGGTGGGATATTATAAGAGGTAACTATTCGTCGGTCTTATGTACAAATAGCCAACAGGGGACCATCGTTCTTAAATAGCTGAACCTAGGGGCCACCACCCAGATAAGGATGACCCATCTATAATTTCACCCCACACACATACACTTTTGTAGCACCCTCATATATATATTTTTAGCTTTGGTTGGTAGAACCTTCCTAGTCCTACTTAGGGGTTTGCGTTTTTGGAATACACTTTAATTTCCAAGGTTACCCACCTTTCCTACGGTGTTATCAGTTCCTGGGCGGAGCTGTGACAAATCTCAAACCGTGGCCTCTTGTATGTCTCTTCAGCCTGAAAGGGAAGTACACCTACCGCCTGTCCATGAGATTCATCAACCCGGAAATGGAAACCCGCTTCTCCGTGGAGAAGGAGAAGCAAAGTGGTGCGGCTTTCAGCTGTTCCTGTGTTGTCCTCTTCTTCACGGCCGTGGTCCAGATGCTCATAGACCCCATGTAAGTCCACTCACCGGTGTAGAAATGAATATACATGACCTGTCACTAAGCTACATCCTCTTAAAGGGCAGCTCCAGACATACCTCACGTGACCTCAGAAGCTCAGACATCTCAGCTGTGACATCCCCATAACAGTGATCTCCACAGTGTCCCCATAACAGTGACATCCATAGTGTCCCCCATAACAGTGACCTTCACAGTGCACCCATAACAGTGACATCCACAGCGCCCCATAACAGTCACCTCCACAGTGCCTCCCATAACAGTGACCTCCACAGTGCCTCCCATAACAGTGACCTCCACAGTGCCCCCATAACAGCGACATCCATAGTGTCCCCCATAACAGTGACCTTCACAGTGCCCCCATAACAGTCACCTCCACAGTGCCTCCCATAACAGTGACCTCCACAGTGCCTCCCATAACAGTGATCTCCACAGTGCCCCCATAACAGTGACATCCATAGTGTCCCCCATAACAGTGACCTTCACAGTGACCCCATAACAGTGACATCCACAGTGCCTCCCATAACAGTGACCTCCACAGTGCCCCATAACAGTCACCTCCACAGCGCCCCCATAACAGTGACATCTACAGTGCTCCCATAACAGTGACATCCACAGCGCCCCATAACAGTCACCTCCACAGTGCCCCCATAACAGTGACATCCACAGTGCCTCCCATAACAGTGATCTCCACAGTGCCCCCATAACAGTGACATCCACAGTGCCCCCATAACAGTGACATCCATAGTGTCTCCCATAACAGTGACCTTCACAGTGCCCCCATAACAGTGACCTCCACAGTGCCTCCCATAACAGTGACCTTCACAGCGCCCCCAGAACAGTGACCTCCACAGTGCCTCCCATAACAGTGACATCCACAGCGGCCCCATAACAGTGACCTCCAGAGTGCCTCCCATAACAGTGACCTCCAGAGTGCCTCCCATAACAGTGACATCCACAGCGCCCCCATAACAGTGACATCCACAGAAACCCCATAACAGTGACATCCACAGCACCCCCATAACAGTGACATCCACAGTGCCCCCATAACAGTGACCTCCAGAGTGCCTCCCATAACAGATGGACCTCCAGCGTGCCTCACATACAGGTGACATCCACAGCGCCCCCATAACAGTGACATCCACAGAAACCCCATAACAGTGACATCCACAGCGCCCCATAACAGTGACTCCACAGTGCCCCCCATAACAGTGACCTCCAGAGTGCCCTCCCATAACCAGTGACCTCCATCAGTGCCTCCCATAACAGTTGACCTCCACAGTGCCCCCATAACAGTGGACATCCACAGTGCTATCCCATAACATGACCATCCACAGTGCCCCCATAACAGTGACATCCACAGTGCCCCCATAACAGTGACATCCACAGTGCCCCATAACAGTGACATCCACAGTGCCCCCATAACAGTGACATCCACAGTGCCCCCATAACAGTGACATCCACAGTGCCCCCATTAACGTGACAGCCACAGTGTCCCCATAACAGTGACATCCACAGTGCCCCCATAACAGTGACATCCACAGTGCCCCCATAACAGTGACATCCACAGTCCCCATAACAGTGACATCCACAGTGCCCCATAACAGTGACATCCACAGTGCCCCCATAACAGTGACATCCACAGTGCCCCCATAACAGTGACATCCACAGTGCCCCCATAACAGTGACATCCACAGTGCCCCATAACAGTGACATCCACAGCCCCCATAACAGTGACATCCACAGTGCCCCCATAACAGTGACATCCACAGTGCCCCCATAACAGTGACATCCACAGTACCATAACAGTGACATCCACAGTGCCCCCATAACAGTGACATCCACAGTGCCCCCATAACAGTGACATCCACAGTACCATAACAGTGACATCCACAGTGCCCCATAACAGTGACATCCACAGTCCGCCCTAACAGTGACATCCACAGTCCGCCCTAACAGTGACATCCACAGTACCCCCTAACAGTGACATCCACAGTACCCCCTAACAGTGACATCCACAGTACCCCCATAACAGTGACATCCACAGTCCATAACAGTGACATCCACAGTGCCCCATAACAGTGACATCCACAGTGCCCCCATAACAGTGACATCCACAGTGCCCCATAACAGTGACATCACAGTGCCCCATAACAGTGACATCCACAGTCCCCATAACAGTGAATCCACAGTGCCCCCATAACAGTGACATCCACAGTGCCCCCATAACAGTGACATCCACAGTGCCCCATAACAGTGACATCCACAGTGCCCCCATAACAGTGACATCCACAGTGCCCCCATAACAGTGACATCCACAGCCCCCATAACAGTGACATCCACAGTGCCCCATAACAGTGACATCCACAGTGCCCCATAACAGTGACATCCACAGTGCCCCCATAACAGTGACATCCACAGTGCCCCCATAACAGTGACATCCACAGTGCCCCCATAACAGTGACATCCACAGTGCCCCATAACAGTGACATCCACAGTGCCCCATAACAGTGACATCCACAGCCCCCATAACAGTGACATCCACAGTGCCCCCATAACAGTGACATCCACAGTGCCCCATAACAGTGACATCCACAGTGCCCCCATAACAGTGACATCCACAGTGCCCCATAACAGTGACATCCACAGTGCCCCCATAACAGTGACATCCACAGTGCCCCCATAACAGTGACATCCACAGTGCCCCATAACAGTGACCCACAGTGCCCCCATAACAGTGACATCCACAGTGCCCCCATAACAGTGACATCCACAGTGCCCCCATAACAGTGACATCCACAGTGCCCCATAACAGTGACATCCACAGTCCCCCATAACGGTGACATCCACAGTGCCCCATAACAGTGACATCCACAGTGCCATAACAGTGACATCCACAGTGCCCCCATAACAGTGACATCCACAGTGCCCCCATAACGTGACATCCCCAC